>NW_028251455.1:0-18072 GCF_964263255.1 Lissotriton vulgaris | reverse complement strand
GGTCCAGCGCACCTACAGCCAGGTCACCCATCGCTGGACGGACCTCCTGGACCGCGAGCGCGACCTGCTGGACCAGCTCGGCTTGGAGATCCCCGGCCTTGGTGAGTAGTAGTAGCCATTGGCATTTAATCACTCACTACTATGATGTTTTCTCCTGCTCTGTGTTGTTGTATTGCAAAATATTTGTTTTTTACATGGAGCAAGCCAATAATGCCGCTGATGACGATTACATTGTAGTTAAATTATATTTCAAAATCTTCTGTGCATTTCAGGTGCACTGCTCTCCTTCTCAGTGGGGTTGCTACTATGCTTATTTGTTTTCTATTTCGTGGTCTCATTGGCCTGAGTAACTATTATGTATGAGTGTACTTAACAGAACTGCGTAATGCTAGACACTAGGGGGCAGATTACATTTACAAGCCCCTTTGCGCCACGTTTACGTTGCCTTGCGTGACGCAACAGCGGCGTAAACGTGCCGCATCCCTGCAAGTCATTTACAGCATGACGCATCTAGGGAGATGCGTCACGTTATAAAGCCATGGGCCTGCACCACAATGGGTGCGTTCCTAGTACGCAGGGTGGGCGGTCCAGCGGCTGTGCGCCTCGCAAAATTGCCTGCGTGAAATCTACAAGATTTAACGCAGGCACTTCTGCGACGCTGCTACGTCAATTCAATTCCTTATGTCTGCTCGAAGCAGGCGAAAGGACTGACACAGCATGTAAAGTATTGGGTGGCCCTGAGCATTACTGGAGTTGCATTGCGTTGGCGACGTGACTCCAGCGATGCGCCGCTCTTACGTGACGAGATGCGTCACGCAAGTGCCTACCCTTGCGCCAGGGCGCGCCGCATTGTAAATGAGGCACATCTGCCGTGTCGCAAGGGTAGTTTTGCGTGACGCATTTGATCTGGCGCATCTCTGGAGATGCGCCAGAAACGCGTAAGTAAGTATGCCCCTAAGGGGCAGAATTGCAATTACCGTCGCATCCCTGCAAAGTAGCAGGGATGCGCCATTAATTGTGCGGTCCCGCTACCACCACCAAACATGGTGCGCCGTATTTGCAATGCGGCGCCCCATGGGCCCAAAACGTCACCGAAGCTTTACTGCTGGAGTTGCGTCGCAACGATGGCGCAGCTCCATCAATGCTCTGGGGTACCCTATCTCCCCAATGCTGGGTCAAGCCGTACGTCTGCTTCAAGCAGGTGCAGGGTTTGTGTGACGCATCATTGTCCTAAAGGTGACTGATTGATATTTTGTAGATTTCCCTCAGCCACTATTAGGATGTGTTCCAGCGCAGGAATGCCCTCCCTTGCGCCGGAACGCCCCCTGATGGCGCAGGGCTTTATAACGGGATGCATCTCCCAAATGCGTCACGTTGTTATAATATTATACGCCGCACCATGGCGCCCTTTTTTGTTTAGCTGCTGCGTCACAAAAGTCACGCAAGAACGGCGCAAAAGAGCCGCAAGGGCTTAAATCTGCCCCTTCCTTTGTAACCCTGACAATAAGAAAAATAGTGGCGGTGGATTGATAGTTTGACTATTTAAATGACTGGTAATGTAGCAGGCAACTGTTAGTGTTGTCACTGATCTGACTGAAATCACAATGGAGTTTGTCTGTCACTTTGCGTCTTGCCTGCGGACTGCTGCCTGCCAGTCCTAGGTGAACGTTTCAGTACTTTGTTTAGTGAGTTACGTGACTTTCGAAGTCACAGGTCCGCATATAAATGAAAAGTAACCATAATCAATATAATTTCGCAGAAATATTTTGTTATTGTTCTTTTGAAATGTTTGATTTGGTTGACATTGACAAGCAACAATCATCCATGTTTTCTGTTCTTTCTTTCATGTTGTACGTCAGCTCCCCCCAGGGGCGAGAGGAGGACACAGGAGCAGCAGGCGGCGGATGCTGTTCATCAACAGGGCCAGGATCGGGCAGGCGAGGGCTCCTCTGCTGGCCCCAGTAAGTTTTCATTTTAGACTAGTACCTATTTTTCCTAGCGTTCCTCATTTGACTTTTTTCAAAATTGTCTTTGCTCTTCTTGTAGACTGTATCTAAATTCTTATCCTGCCTCTACTATGACTCCCTGTGGTATTACTAGATTATTCTTATTAGTCTGTCTGTGTAGCTAACTAAGATTGCACGGTTGGCGAAACTCCCATGATTCTAGTCAGCAATAGCTCTATCAACTTAGTGCAGTCCTCTGGGATTGTCCATAATGTCTTTTGAAGTGTTCTATCTGGACTCATGCTTGCAAAAATTGCAAAACCTTTCGCTCAGTCACTCTAGTCTGGACCAAAAAACACAGATTGTATTTAAGTTTAAAAGCTTTATTAAAAGTAAACACATTTATTAAAATGAAGTCATAATAAAACTAAACGTTTAACTGATAATGGAAAAGTGGTTAGTGCTGACGATTAATTGAAGACATTTCTTGTGGTCGAGCCGAGCTCTCACCTGGTTTCAACTTGATCTTGTTGTTAGAAGTCCATCTTCTGTCTGTGTGGAGAAAAATGGTGCGTGTTAAAAAAACAGCCTTCATCAGTTGTGCCAAAAAGTGCAGCAAGACAACCTTCCCTGGAAAAAGGGACATTTTTTTTTAACTTTAACGACAGTCACAAATTACATTGTTTTCACATGTCTTCATTCCTAGACCAAATACTAGTGACTGCTTTATTCTAACATTCTTAAATGTACTTTGTAGGTGGAACATCTGGTGGCGGGGCCAGTGTGGAGGTGGTGGTGCTCGACACCGAGGCGGAGGGCGAATCGGGCGATGCTTCAGGGGAGGAGGCGGCGGCGGCAGCTGTGAGAGTTGAGACGGTGGTGGTGGCGGCCAGAGGTAAGCTCTTATATATTCCTTACTTATTGAGATTGAAGACTAGCTGGGAAGGCAAGAATATGAGATGCATGGCTGGGTGAATGATGAAGCAATGATGGGTGGAAGGACAACAGCCTGGGTGGGTGACACAGAAACTGTATGTGTCCATATACCTGGATCATGCTACTATCTGACTCTTAGATAGCATATGTGTATCTAGAGCAGGGGTACTCCTAGTACGGCCCGCGGGCCGGTGGTGGCCCGGCAAGCCTTCGTTGGCGGTGCGCTGACCTTGCAGACAATCACTGCTCCCCCGGCCCCCACAGAGCAGAGGCTTTTTTGTATTTCACCTGTTAGCGCCCCTGCATCTCCACTCTGACAATCACTGCTCCCCCGGCCCCCACAGAGCAGAGTGGAGATGCAAGGCCACAAAGAGGTGAAATAGAACTAAGCCTCTGCTCTGTGGGGCCGGGCAAGCAGTGATTGTCAGGGTGGAGAAGCAGGGGCGCTAAAACAAACAAAGCCTCAATAATATGTTAATGGTCTTTTAAAGACCTGTTAAGTACTTTGGTGTTGTTGTCTGTGTGTGCGCGTTGAGGAAGCGGTCTCAACCCGGGCTGAAGGCTGACACAGATAGACACACACACAGTGAGATGACAGAGGGAGAGGGAGGGCAGGAGGGAGAGAGAGATGGAGGGAGGGCAGGAGGGACAGCAGGAGGGAGAGAGATGTATGTAAATGCTGGGTCTGGTGGCTCAGTGGATGAGGGCATCTGCTGCAGGGACCTGTGTGCAACCTCATGGTCACAAGTTATCGTTTTGCTTTAGCCCCGCCCCCTCTGACTCCGCCCCCACCAGTGCGGCCCTCGGCCCCAAACTACACTGTAAATGTAGCCCCTGAGAGAAAGTTTGTGAGTACCCATGATCTAGAGAGAGTAGAACGGTCAGTGGATGAACTAAGTGTAACTTTGAAGAGCATGTAACACTAACACTGCACCCGCACGTCCGTTCCAGTGTAGGAAAGGCAAGGAAAAGAACTTTTAATTTTGTCCAAATACTACCATAAATAGTAGCAGTAGTTTGTATTGCAAGCACTGCATAGATCCGGTTATTATGGTGGCCACTCCCTACCTCTCTTAATAAGTTTAGTAGTACTCAGTCATTCATGTGTGGATGTATCACTGCCTGTCACTCAATAAAAAGCAAAAGCACCTAAAGTCATCCCATATATAAGCAAAAACATCCCATGTGAAGTGATAGATAATCAGATTATTTATCTTCTTCAATTTTCCATTTCTAGTACTCATTTCCACTGTAGGGTGAAAGTTAAATTAATTAAGCAGTAGCCCTTGAGTTGTAACAGAGTATTCTCAGTGCCACCCGTAATAGAAAAGTAAGAGATTCACCACCTGCATGTACTGGACGGGTACAGTAACGCAACGGCAACGCAAGTCTAGGTCACTCCTCATGGCGTGCGTCTCTTTTTCTCTTGGGTGCAAGTTTACCGCGCTGGCATTATGCCGGCTTGCAGAAAATAACGTACCAATTTTCCAAACAAGAGACAAGAAGAAGAATAAGACTGGTGTACTTTCATAGTCGACTCCAATGGAAGTCCACAGTGCTCATAGAATTTGTTCCTTAAACTCCCACTAATGTTAGAGCAAGGATGAAGAAGTGTGAGGTTAGATAGATACTGGCCTCAATAGTTATGTAATGCGCTTGCAAGTTGCTAGTTGTACTGCAGCACACATTTCTGCTGAATGATTGAGTTAATCTTAAAGAGCATTGGTTACAGACTATGTCTTTCTTTCTTCATATAGGTTCTCCTTCCAAACGAACAAGGAGGAAGGAGCTGGCTAGAGCGGGCCCGGCAACGGAGAATCGAGGCCACTGTTGCGGAATATCGGCGGCTGGTGGCCCTGGAGGACGTGGAAAGTGTGCGGTCGACAACAACGACAACGTCGTCCTCCGTGGCCTCACCGGCTGCCACCGTGACCCAGCACAGTGGTCCACCGAGACTGAGCCGGGCTGCCAAAGGCAAACGCCACCGCCGAGCAGCAAGGCCAACAGCTGCTTCTCACAAGGCCTTGCACCTGCAAGGCAGTGAAGGCACGCCTGCGCCGCACCACCCTGATGGTGTCCCGCCTTCAGCAGGAGCTCGCCTTGCTCCGCGAGGAGCATGATGCCCTGGCCCAAAAAGTGAACAGCATCCACCCATAGTGTCCCTTGCCCCTTTTTTAGAGACTTTTGGGGGGTGGGAATTGGGAGTTGGGTTTTTGGGGACTTTTGAAGGACAATCGTTGGGGTTAGGGAGGGTCTTGCGGGAGATTATTTTGTTAGGGATATAAATATACTTTTTCAAACTTTATCTGAGCATACCTGTTTTTTTACTGCTTGCCTGGTGGGTGGGGGTTTAACGTTGACTGTTTTCCTGAAAGTTTAGTTCCATTTTCTTCCTTTAAGTGTAAATGCCCAAATGTTTTCAACACTAAGTGCCTCTCACAGACTAAGTGAAGTGAATCCAAGAGTCCTAGGACTTTAGTAGTACTACCTTCAGGCTCTCGTCTCTCGTACTAATACTCCATTATACCCCCAAACCACCAAACGCTTATCTTACCTGTAATTTGTGTTTGAAAGTAGGGCTAGGCCCAGGGCTGGCTCCACGGGAAACACCGAATAACGTTGGCAATCTTGGTCGGATAATAATTTCCTCATAGCGGTGGTAGTAGTGGTGTGACACAGTGGCAGTTGCATGCCTATGAAAAAAAAGAAAATGAAATCTGGTTTGTCCTCCTGAGCAATTCAACGGTACAACTGAGAATATAGCAGGTGACAGAAGTACAGTAGAGCAGTGCCACATTGTAGCCTAACAAATGGTAAAGTATAACTACTAATTCGGTTGAAGTTCTTTCACATTAGCAATGGTTCTTTGTCAAGCAGAGTAAGAATATATCATCGACAACTGTGGAAAGAAAGAATGCGACAGTACAGGGCCTGTGTGGAATTATTGATAACTATATTCAACATAAGGTCTCTGTAGCCAGATACCCGAGAGCCTTGCTGGTCACTATAAATCCATTCACAACAACACTCAATGGGGTTGGTCTGGAAGGTGTCACGTTTACTCCCCGTGATCCAGTCGATGCAAATATGGTTCCACCTCCAAATGTCACCAACACCCAGAAGTGTAAACACAGGGTGTTCGAGGCATTAGGCGAGGGAGAAAAATAACAAACTAAAATAAAAAATGTGGGATGGGTAAAGGTAGGGTCAGCAGGGAAAGGATACCTGTAAGAGAAGACAAGACAGGCATCAGTGAAGTGATGTCCTAACATACAAGGGTACTCTCATATAGTCTCACTAAATAGTCTGCAAGTCTCCCGCCTACTCATGGGAAATGTAGTTTCATAGTACGGTAGGCGCTTAGGGGCTGCGTAACCTGACAGAAGGTATAGTAGATAGAAAAGGAGAAATTGCTTTTTTTCTAGGTGTCCCCTCACTCACCAGGGTTGCCCCTTGGTGACATGCTTCATCATTGGGGCCATCCCAGTCCTCTACGGCCTGGGGCGTGCTGCGACTTGCGAATTACGTAGGAGCACTTACAAATGACTATGTGTGGTGCAGATAGTGGAGTGGACTAAGTGATGTGTTAAGGGATCAATGTAGAAGCCGAGAGAGAGCAAAGAAATGCAGTCACAGTCAGAGAAAAAGGCAAGGGATACTGTATCTATGTGGTTGTAGTGGTCCTGTTGGAAGTGGTAAGTAAGTTGCCCGCAGAAAAAAAATCCTCCTATTAGCGGCACTCCTCCATTGCAGCCGACGCTTCGTCCACCGATGTTGGTCACCAGAAGACACCCTGTCCACTGCCTGCCTGATGCTGAATTGTGGCTCGCTACTGTGAAGCCTGACTCCATCCTTTTTTCCCCATTGCAGAGACTGAAACCCGGCCTGTAATTATTCAACGAAAAACAGGAAGTGATATAATATTACAACACCACTGATAAATAAATATAAGGTATGTAGGCTGTGGAGTGCAAAAAGTCACAATTTGTTTTTCCTAGTAGACAGACAGTACAATGTTTTTGAAAGTGCGTACTCTGAGTCACCTTTTGAAGGATAAGTAAGTATGGGCAAATTAATGTAGCGGATCTTGCCCCTCAAGCTAGGTGTACTGTAAACTGTGTTTTAGAACAAAAATAGATCTTCCTAGCAGTGCTCCCACCCAAAAAACGAGGCCTAGCAGAAAACTGAGACAAACCTTAACAAAATTACTTAGTAAAGTAGGCCGAAGTACCCTAATTACCCATTACCCCCGTGGATTGTATTCAAACCACTTGCAAGCAACCAAGCAAAAGTAGCCATAGCCAGCATCGCTCCAAGACTCGAAATCCCCCCCACTCAAACACATGCAATAGAAATACTGCTAACCCTAACGAACCCTAAGTTAAGAATAGTGGCAAAGGCTTTCTTTAACTATGCCAAATCCCCCCTTTCCCACCATGGATTTTCTTCAAATGACTTGCAACCAAAATTACACATTCTCACGAGTGCTCTAAGACCCCAGAACTCAGTTTGAAAAATCTAGAACACCCCGATACACATGCAATCCTGCTGCTAGGGCTAACCCTAACGAACCCTAAGTTACAAAAAGTGCCAAAACTAAAGGCTTTTTCCGCGCTGGATTTTGTCCCAACCACTTCTACCCGGTATTAGACCTTCCCAGGAATGCCCCAAGACCCGGCAACCCACCCGCCAAGAAGCATAACACCCCCAAACAGGCCAAAAGCAAAATCTCATACTTGCAATATTTCTGGGCCTTTCGGTCCAAACGCGCTGCGTAGCTAGGCCATAAGTCGGGTTGGCACGACGGATTTCCTGAAAAGCAAATGCAATCAAGATTAGAGTGTCCCAGCAGTGCTCCCAGACCACGAAACTCACCCGCAAACACCAGGAAGCCCCCCTAAGAGCACCTCAAAGGCAAGCAAGTCATCAAAAACACAAAAAAAATTCCGCCTGGGATTTGGTCCAAAACACTTTTATCCGGTATTAGAGCTTCCCAGCAATGGCCCCAGAGCCGTCAACCCAGGAGAAAACGAGTAGAAGACCCCAAACAGCCAAAGAGCAAAAGTACAAAAATGGGGACTTAGTCACTTTTTCACAAATTTCCCAAATCACTCCGCGCGCGCTCTTCTGCAGCTAGGCCCTAAGTCCCCTCAGCCACCATGGATTTGCTTCAAACCTCTTGCAAAGTAAAGTATATATAGCCAGCAGTGCTCCCACACCACGAAACTCACCCGCAAACACCAGGAAGCCCCCCAAACAGGCCCCCGAAAACGCTACATAGAGCAAAATGTCAGAAATAGCCCCAAAAAAAATCGGCCTGGATTTTTGTCCCAACCACTTCTACCCGGTATTAGACCTTCCCAGGAATGCCCCAAGACCCGGCAACCCACTCCGCCAAGAAGCATAACACCCCCAAACAGGCCAAAAGCAAAATCTCATACTTGCAATATTTCTGGGCCTTCGGTCCAAACGCGCTGCGTAGCTAGGCCATAAGTCGGGGTTGGCACGACGGATTTCCTGAAAAGCAAATGCAATCAAGATTAGAGTGTCCCAGCAGTGCTCCCAGACCACGAAACTCACCCGCAAACACCAGCAAGCCCCCCAAACAGGCCCCCGAAAACGCTACATAGAGCAAAATGTCTGAAATAGCCCAAAAAAAAATCGGCCTGGATTTTGTCCCAACCACTTCTACCCGGTATTAGACCTTCCCAGGAATGCCCCAAGACCCGGCAACCCACCCGCCAAGAAGCATAACACCCCCAAACAGGCCAAAAGCAAAATCTCATACTTGCAATATTTCTGGGCCTTCGGTCCAAACGCGCTGCGTAGCTAGGCCATAAGTCGGGGTTGGCACGACGGATTTCCTGAAAAGCAAATGCAATCAAGATTAGAGTGTCCCAGCAGTGCTCCCAGACCACGAAACTCACCCGCAAACACCAGGAAGCCCCCCAAACAGGCCCCCGAAAACGCTACATAGAGCAAAATGTCTGAAATAGCCCAAAAAAAATCGGCCTGGATTTTGTCCCAACCACTTCTACCCGGTATTAGACCTTCCCAGGAATGCCCCAAGACCCGGCAACCCACCCGCCAAGAAGCATAACACCCCCAAACAGGCCAAAAGCAAAATCTCATACTTGCAATATTTCTGGGCCTTCGGTCCAAACGCGCTGCGTAGCTAGGCCATAAGTCGGGGTTGGCACGACGGATTTCCTGAAAAGCAAATGCAATCAAGATTAGAGTGTCCCACAGTGCTCCCAGACCACGAAACTCACCCGCAAACACCAGCAAGCCCCCCAAACAGGCCCCCGAAAACGCTACATAGAGCAAAATGTCTGAAATAGCCCCAAAAAAAAATCGGCCTGGATTTTGTCCCAACCACTTCTACCCGGTATTAGACCTTCCCAGGAATGCCCCAAGACCCGGCAACCCACCCGCCAAGAAGCATAACACCCCCAAACAGGCCAAAAGCAAAATCTCATACTTGCAATATTTCTGGGCCTTCGGTCCAAACGCGCTGCGTAGCTAGGCCATAAGTCGGGGTTGGCACGACGGATTTCCTGAAAAGCAAATGCAATCAAGATTAGAGTGTCCCAGCAGTGCTCCCAGACCACGAAACTCACCCGCAAACACCAGCAAGCCCCCCAAACAGGCCCCCGAAAACGCTACATAGAGCAAAATGTCTGAAATAGCCCAAAAAAAAATCGGCCTGGATTTTGTCCCAACCACTTCTACCCGGTATTAGACCTTCCCAGGAATGCCCCAAGACCCGGCAACCCACCCGCCAAGAAGCATAACACCCCCAAACAGGCCAAAAGCAAAATCTCATACTTGCAATATTTCTGGGCCTTCGGTCCAAACGCGCTGCGTAGCTAGGCCATAAGTCGGGGTTGGCACGACGGATTTCCTGAAAAGCAAATGCAATCAAGATTAGAGTGTCCCAGCAATGCTCTCAGACCATGAAACTCACCCACAAACAGACGGAACCCCCCCTAAGAGCACCTCAAAGGCAAGCAAGTCATCAAAAACACAAAAAAATTTCCGCCTCGGATTTGGCACAAACCACTTTTAGTGCTTCCCAGCAATGGCCCCAGACCCGTCAACTCACCTGCAAAGAGGTAGAACAACACCCCCACAAGTGCTGAGTCTTTCTTCATTGGGCGTAAACCAGCCCTCTGCTTTGATGGAAATAGGAGTCTGGAGGAGGAGGATAGAGGAGCATGTTCTTCTGAACTTGTGAACCTGAGGAATGCAGACTGCGGCACCTTCAAATAAATTAGCAAACAAGTGAAGACAGTTCTGCTGATGGGCTTGTCTTTGTGATAATCTGATTAAAGTTTGAATTATATTAACTGTGCACAACAAAGAAAGACAGACACACAGGAATAAAAGTGAATAAGGATGAAAAAGAAAGTTATTGATTCGTTGTCTCATTTTCAGGGCTCGAAGTCGGAATCACGGTCCAGGAATAAGAATAAGGCTTCGTCATCATACTCTGCGAATTCAGCCCGGGTGAGGTCAGTGCCACCTGACAGAGTAGAAATTCCCTCATCTATGGTGCTGGCCACCTCCTCTTCATCCGGCACGCTCTCTCGTACTCTTATATCTGGTGGTATGAGGTGCTGATTCATCTTGATCATTGTTAACCTCTCCACATTTTTGGGCGAGAGGCGGCTCCGTTTGGGAGTTACAATCCCACCAGCCGCACTGAAAACCCGTTCAGAAGACACACTTGCGAGTGGGCAAGACAAGTAGTTTAAAGCCAGGTTGGTGAGCTGTGGCCACAATTCTTTTTTCCCATGCCAATACGCCAATGGGTCAGAATTAACATAGACCTCTGTGGAGTCATTCAGATAGTCCTTCACCATCGACTCAAGGTCCTCCTCCAAGGTTCCTCCACTTTGCGTAGCTCTTGCTGTGCCTCTGGCCTTTTGAGAACCAAACCCACGCAGAGCTAGCCAATCCTCTTCAGCCTCCAATGTTTCTGCTGTCTTTCGTGCAGATGATGCGGTTGCCGGTGTCTTTAACGGCTGAGAGGTCACTTGTGCCACAGCCACAGGTGCAGAAGTGGATTGTTTTGACTGGGGATGGCCTGCTGATGTACTGCCATTTCCTTCAATTTCCAGCCGTTCTGTTTCAAACTTCTTGGCTGACAAGGCTAGCCAACGTTTGTACTTTGTAACATCTTCATCAGCAAAAGCAAAGAATGCTCTGCCTGCCAGCGCCTTTTTGTAGCGTGGATCCAGAATAGTAGCACAAATGTAATGCTGTTCTGAGTGGATCTTTTGAAGACGTTCATCACCTTGTAGGAGCTCTAATAATTGCTCAGCCAGAAGCAAAGAAGAGCCTTTCTTTTTGTCATCTTTTCGAAACACAGAACACACCTCCTTCAGTTGGTCCTCCAGCATGTACAACAATGGGATAGCTTTTCCCAAATTAGAGTCCTCCTTGCTGACTGCACGCGTGAAGACCTCAAAAGGACGAAGCATGCGTGTTAGGCTTTCAACTATGTTCCATTGCGGCCCACCCATCCTCAGCTCCTCTATACCCTCTTTCAAGAAATATTGATCGAGTTGCGTATACTGCTCATACAGACGCTCAAGCATGTAGAAGGTTGAGTTCCAACGTGTTACCACCTCCTGGATGAGTGCTTTCACTGGCATTTGACATTGATATAGCATGCTCCTCAGCTGCTTGCGGGCCTTAAAAGAATGCCTGAAATGCTTGCAAATTTTTCGGCAGTTCTCCAATACACTGCACGCTGCACTGTCTTTATTACCCAAGAATTTTTGGACAACCAGGTTTATACAGTGCGCCAAACACGGCACTCTGAAATAGTAACCGTCCCTCATGGCCTTAACTATATTGGAGCCATTGTCCGTGGAAACATAACCAACCTTGCGTTTTAGTGGGGACAGACAGTTAAGGACCTTTGTGTTAAAGACATCCAAAATGTTTTCTGCTGTGTGACGTTTCTCCAAACCAAACATGGCTAGTGTTGCATGTTTCCGAGCACCTTTAAAAACAGTGTTAGTGTCAACACCTGAGTTTAGCTTTGCTTTAGCCCCTGAAAAAGAGACCCAGTGTGCAGTGATGCACATGTAATCAGCGCCTGCGCCACTGGTCCACATGTCTGTTGTCAGATGTATAGTGTGAACAGCACTCTTCTGCAAAGCTGCCCCAATCGCCTTCAGAACATCTTCATGTAGTGCTGGAACCGCAACTCGGGCAAAATAGAACCGGCTAGGAACCTTCCATTTAGGGCAGAGCACTGCCACTAATTCTAGAAAACCAACCCCTTCGACAAAAGAAAAAGGGAGAAGGTCCAGAGCTAGCATTTTAGCCAGCTTAGTGTTATACAGACGGGTCATTGGGTGGTTGCGTTCATATTGCGCTTCTGTAAACAACATCTTTTTAATGTTGCCCTGGACCAATGATTTACGGGATGATGATCTCTTCGACCCAGTTACGCTCGCTGATGAACTTTTCCGCATTGATGTCTCACTCTCTCCCACACTCTTAGTGTGGCTCCCATGGGGTGTGCTGCTGACATGGGAACTGGGTGTAAGTGAAGTGTTTGGATCGTCTTCTTCTACCTCCTCGTCATCAGCAGATGACAAATCAACGTTTTCATTACGTGCAATTCCGGCTTTCTTGACCGCCTCTAGGTGCGGAAACCATTCGAGAGGGTGCCTTCTCTCAAGATGACCTCTCTGGCCTCCGGTACCATAGTTAGAACCAAGCTTACCACGACTATATCGAAGCTTACAAAGGCTACAAATGGCTACGTTTGCCTTTTTTGGGCAAACACTAAAGAAGTCCCAAACTGGAGACTTGAAATGTCTTCGGGGGCCGCCGCCGGAGGAGGCGTCGATACTGGTGGTGGTGGTCCTGCTGCTAATGACAGATGAAGTGGAGGATGTGGATTGCCGAACTTCAGTACGTTTTGCACTTTCACCACCACGAATTGAGGTCGAGGACGAGGTGGGTACCTTCTTGCGAGGAAGAAATATGGAAGCGGTAGGTTTTGGTGTACTACTTAACTCCAAATCTAATGATTCCATTTCCATTGCCTCCTCGCCGACATCATCATCACGCTCAGCAGCTTCTCGGGATAGGGTCAAAATGTCTCTTTGCTGCATGCCCGGTGGGGCTGCAGTGACCTTTGTGATGACTGCCTCGTCGTCATCGTGAGAGGCTTCATCACCAGCAGTATCTGTCACTTCTTGTTGAGCCTCATCACACTCCATAGGTTTGAGTTTTTGGACGACCTTCCTTTTACGCTTAGGTACCGGTGGCAGATCATGGTGTGCCTCTGCCTCACTGTCAGACCGCAGTTGTCGTGGTTCCCAAGACAGATCACTTGCACCAGAACGAGGTGGGCTTGAAGAAGATGTAGACACCCCCCTTGATCTTTTCCTTGCTAGGGATGTGGAAGACAATGAATGATCATCAGGAGGAGTGGCTTCCAATGATACCTCAGCTTCATTGTCGATTTCCAAATGTGCCCCTACTTCGGGAGGAACAACTATTGTGGGCACTTGTGAACGTCCATGCACCTTTGCTTGCGCATCTCCTTTTGCTGCCTCTCCTTCCACATGTACTTGGGCGTGTACTTGCACATGGTGTTGTTGTTGCGGCTGTGGTTGTTCAACACTTGTCAGATGAGTTACAACAACCTGTGTTGATTCAGGGACATTGCTGCTACTTTCTTGCGATGAGCCAACATCACTGGTCGATGGTGATTGGAGAAGTACACTGACTGCCTCTGAAGCACTCAAGGGCTTTGACTTAAGTTGGCGTGGTGGTGGAGGCACTGAACCCAATGGAGCAGGGGTGCTGCTCTCAGGTTGGTCCCCAGCAGATCCTGCTGCTGCAGGCGTACTTTTTCTTTTGCTCCCAAAAAAAGTGGCGGGTGACACACCAGCCTCCTTGGTAACTTGCTTCTTCTGCTCCTTACTAGCAACTTTCTTGCTAGAGGAGCTACGGAGAACTTTCTTTGGGGGCGGGGCCATCTTCTTCAGAGCAGGTCAGACAGCAGGCCGCAGTTGCACGAATTGTAGAGTTGTCTGAGGCCAGACGTGACGTCGCGTGACGTTATGCTGCACACACACACCGCTGCAGGACTTCTTCCTGGCACTGGTGGTTCTCTTGAGTCTTGTGCACCTAAAAAAAATGGAAGACAGAGGAACATCAGTTCAGTTATAGAGCACAAAAAAATCGAAAAACACTGCAAAATCAGCACAATCCCAATCCATCCATGCCCTCCATAATGTTTAAATTCAAGACAACCCACAGAAAGACTAGGCCCATGCAAGACTCACTACCCCTGGGCATAAATAAAGGTTGAAAAGTAGGCAAAATGGTTGGAGGCCTAACAACAAAGCCTGCATTCAAAATGGCCACTTGCCTGCCAAGCACATGGCCAGTGCCTGTAGCTGCACTCAAAATGGCCACCAGCCTCATGGCATGTCCCTCCCCATGAACACCCCCAAAAATCGAAAAACACTGCTAAATCAGCACAATCCTATTCCATCCATGGCCTCCATGATGTTTAAATTCAAGACAGCCCACAGAAAGACTAGGCCCATGCTAGACTCAAATACCCCTGGTGAAAAGGCCCCAACAACAGGTCAAAAATCGAAAAACACAAAATTGTACAAAAAAAAAAATTCGAAAAACACAGAAAAATCAGCACAATCCCAATTCATCTATGGCCTCCATGATGTTTAAATTCAAGACAACCCACAGAAATACTAGGCCCATGCAAGACTCACTACCCCTGGCATAAATAAAGGTTGAAAAGTAGGCAAAATGGTTGGAGGCCTAACAACAAAGCCTGCATTCAAAATGGCCACTTGCCTGCCAGCACATGGCCAGTGCCTGTAGCTGCACTCAAAATGGCCACCAGCCACATGGCATGTCCCTCCCCATGAACACCCCCAAAAATCGAAAAACACTGCAAAATCAGCACAATCCCATTCCATCCATGATGTTTAAATTCAAGACAGCCCACAGAAAGACTAGGCCCCATGCACCACTCACTACCCCTGGTCAAGGCCCCAACAACAGGTCAAAAATCGAAAAACACAAAATTTTACACAAAAAAAAATCGAAAAACACAGAAAAATCAGCACAATCCCAATTCATCTATGGCCTCCATGATGTTTAAATTCAAGACAACCCACAGAAATACTAGGCCCATGCAAGACTCACTACCCCTGGCATAAATAAAGGTTGAAAAGTAGGCAAAATGGTTGGAGGCCTAACAACAAAGCCTGCATTCAAAATGGCCACTTGCCTGCCAGCACATGGCCAGTGCCTGTAGCTGCACTCAAAATGGCCACCAGCCACATGGCATGTCCCTCCCCATGAACACCCCCAAAAATCGAAAAACACTGCAAAATCAGCACAATCCCATTCCATCCATGATGTTTAAATTCAAGACAGCCCACAGAAAGACTAGGCCCCATGCACCACTCACTACCCCTGGTCAAGGCCCCAACAACAGGTCAAAAATCGAAAAACACAAAATTTTACACAAAAAAAAATCGAAAAACACAGAAAAATCAGCACAATCCCAATTCATCTATGGCCTCCATGATGTTTAAATTCAAGACAACCCACAGAAATACTAGGCCCATGCAAGACTCACTACCCCTGGCATAAATAAAGGTTGAAAAGTAGGCAAAATGGTTGGAGGCCTAACAACAAAGCCTGCATTCAAAATGGCCACTTGCCTGCCAGCACATGGCCAGTGCCTGTAGCTGCACTCAAAATGGCCACCAGCCACATGGCATGTCCCTCCCCATGAACACCCCCAAAAATCGAAAAACACTGCAAAATCAGCACAATCCCATTCCATCCATGATGTTTAAATTCAAGACAGCCCACAGAAAGACTAGGCCCCATGCACCACTCACTACCCCTGGTCAAGGCCCCAACAACAGGTCAAAAATCGAAAAACACAAAATTGTACAAAAAAAAAAATCGAAAAACACAGAAAAATCAGCACAATCCCAATTCATCTATGGCCTCCATGATGTTTAAATTCAAGACAACCCACAGAAATACTAGGCCCATGCAAGACTCACTACCCCTGGCATAAATAAAGGTTGAAAAGTAGGCAAAATGGTTGGAGGCCTAACAACAAAGCCTGCATTCAAAATGGCCACTTGCCTGCCAGCACATGGCAAGTGCCTGTAGCTGCACTCAAAATGGCCACCAGCCACATGGCATGTCCCTCCCCATGAACACCCCCAAAAATCGAAAAACACTGCAAAATCAGCACAATCCCATTCCATCCATGATGTTTAAATTCAAGACAGCCCACAGAAAGACTAGGCCCCATGCACCACTCACTACCCCTGGTCAAGGCCCCAACAACAGGTCAAAAATCGAAAAACACAAAATTTTACAAAAAAAAAAAATCGAAAAACACAGAAAAATCAGCACAATCCCAATTCATCTATGGCCTCCATGATGTTTAAATTCAAGACAACCCACAGAAATACTAGGCCCATGCAAGACTCACTACCCCTGGCATAAATAAAGGTTGAAAAGTAGGCAAAATGGTTGGAGGCCTAACAACAAAGCCTGCATTTAAAATGGCCACTTGCCTGCCAGCACATGGCCAGTGCCTGTAGCTGCACTCAAAATGGCCACCAGCCACATGGCATGTCCCTCCCCATGAACACCCCCAAAAATCGAAAAACACTGCAAAATCAGCACAATCCCATTCCATCCATGATGTTTAAATTCAAGACAGCCCACAGAAAGACTAGGCCCCATGCACCACTCACTACCCCTGGTCAAGGCCCCAACAACAGGTCAAAAATCGAAAAACACAAAATTTTACAAAAAAAAAAAATCGAAAAACACAGAAAAATCAGCACAATCCCAATTCATCTATGGCCTCCATGATGTTTAAATTCAAGACAACCCACAGAAAGAATCAGTCCACCCACCACTGAGTACCCCTGGGAAAAGGCCCCAAAACAGCAAAAAAATCGAAAATCCCAAAATTTTAGTTGCAGCAACTGTAATGCCCCAAACAAACTTACTTGTAAAATTTCTAATCCAACAGTGATCCAAAGAAAGTCAAAAAGGCCTCAAATCCAAAGATCCAGCAGCATCCACAAAAGGTAATCCTTCCAGGTCCACATCCGAATGAAAAGTGACCAGGAGATGGACAAAGCACTGGGAGGAGCCTGCTGAACAGGAACAGGAAGTTGAAGACTATGGGGCACTTCCTTCCTCCCACCCCCCTGCCCCCCTCCCCAAAATGGACTCCTCGCTAAAAAAGTGCAGGCAAATGTCAAACTAAGGAGTTATTCACATAAAAATCATCATTTCTAGAAGGTTTATGCTGCTTGCTGGTGGATTTCTTGTGCAGAATTGCAAATTTATATTTTCGCGCGCCGCATCTCAAATCTCGCAATTTGCGAAGTACCGCGAGACGTGATCTCGCCGTACTCGCGTTGACAAACTCTCGCTGGCAAGCCGCGATGACGTAATCGCGCTCGCCAATTCCCGCGGGATCACACAGCAAGATCCAAAATGGCGCAGCACTCGCAAACTATCGAAAAAAACAACTCGGCAAACGATGATAAACGCCGCGCGCCGCAAAAATTGTATCACCAACGCCGCGCGCCGCCAAAAAAATCCGCTGCGTGCGAATTTGCGGATTTTGCGGGAAATCCGCAAATCTCGCGGATTGCGGATTTCCCGAAAATCCGCAAAATCCGCGAGCGGAACGGATTTTCCGCCCACGCTTAGCAAGCACACCCGGAGCTGGAATGTACAGAACCTGGAAAGTAAAAACAATGAAATATTGGGCACAACGCTCGCTTTTTTTTCTGTAATCCCGCGCCCCGCACACACCCACGCCCCCAGCAAACGCCCACAGCACACAATATGAGACATGGCATGAAGAGCAGAATGTACCACACGCCCCTAGCGTTTGTCACGCCCCCAGCACACGCCCACAGCACAACGCAGACACGCCCACAAGGGACTACTTTGCTGGCACAGTTCTTTTACCTTTTAAATGTATATGGTGGGCGTCTGCAGAGCCTATGTCCTTCTGCTGCAACTGCCCTTTCCAACACTGTATTGGGTGTTGTGATTGGTGCTGTGGTTCCTGAGATTACCTGCCTCGAAGGTTTGGGCTCTCTCTTTATTATATTAGTAT
>NW_028251454.1:0-106813 GCF_964263255.1 Lissotriton vulgaris | reverse complement strand
TACTGAGCTGTCGCCTGCACCCCCAGGGCACTGGAGAGGGCAAATATTCAGCAATATTTTCCTTGCCAGCAGTGACTCTCTGATTCTAAGCAGCCCTTTGACTGATGGTGGGTCGGAGAGGGTGAAGTACTGCAGTTCCCCTGTCTTGCCAGCAGAGACTCCACAGCCAGGGGGCCGAAGGCATCAGCCGTGATTAACGCAGGAGGTTGGTGGGCATTTTCGGATGGGACATCACTAGGTGAGTGCTGGAGGAGGTTTCCCCTTCTCAGATTTTGGGTGGTATTATTTTATTTATTTATAGAATTTGATAGAGCGCATGGCTACCCCTCCGGGGGTGTCCCGGCGCTGAGGACAGGAACATCAGAGTTTATACAGCTAGCAGCTTGAGAACAAGTATGTTTTTAACTTAGATCTGAACAGACATTCCGATTCGGTCAGTCTGAGGTCAAGCTGCAGAGAATTCCACAGTTTGGCTGTGACGACCGCAAAAGCTCTACCACCTCTTCTCGAACGCTGAAAATGGGGAGGTCGTATGAGACGGAGGTGGTTGGATCTTAGAGAACGGAGAGTGAACCTGCTTCAGTCTATCTCTGAGATAGCGTGGGCCAAGACCATTGAGCGCTCTGAAGGCCGGGACCAAGGCTTTAAATTGTATGCGGTAAGTGATTTGGAGCCAGTGTAAATTCTTCAGGTAGGGGGAGATGGAATGCCGAGAGGGGACATGACAAATCAGTCTTGCCGCCGCATTTTGGATGACTTGCAGTCGGTGGCATAGGTATGTAGGAGCCCCTATATACAAACTATTGGCATAATCCAAATGTGAGGTGATGAGGGCGTGCACAACCGTCCTCATTGAGTCATTAGAGAGATATGGGGAATTTTTTTAATCATTTTTAGTTTGCCGAAACAGGCGGATGTGACCTTTTGAATTTGGGTTTTGCATGATAATTCATTATCAAAATGGAACCCGAGGTTCCGGGCAGAGTGGGCGGGAATAGGTGGAGGATTAGGTTCGGTCGGCCACCATGCAGACGTCAGCAGGGGTGCTTTTAAATTGAAAAACAGCACCTCAGTCTTATCAGTATTCAGTTTTAATGTATTAGATGCCATCCAATCCACTATGTTGGTGAGACAAGATTTAAAATTGTCGAGCTCCTTGTCAGAGTGGTCTCTAAAAGAAAGAATACGCTGAGTATCATCAGCGTAATAGACCACTCTGACACCACAGCTCTCAACAACCTTTGCCAATGGTGACATGTAGACATTAATAAACAGAGGGCTGAGTGCCGAGCCCTGCGGGACACCACACTCAAGGGGCATCTTATTTTTTGACAGGAAGGGCCGGCACCATACCTGTTGCGTTCTGCCTGTTAAAAAAGATTTTATCCACGCCAGAGGAATGCCCTCAATACCTAGATCATATAGTCTTTTTAATAGAATAGAGTGGGTCACGGTATCAAAAGCCGCGGACAGATCGAGGAGGACCAACATGGCCACCTCGTCTCTGTCCACGCTTGCTCTTATGGTCTCTGATACTTCCAGAAGAGCCGTCTCGGTGCTATACCCGGATCTAAATCCGGATTGAGAATCATGGTATACGGCCAACTGCTCCTGTACCACCTTTTCCAAAATCTTGGCGGGCTTGGGTAGGAGGGAAATGGGGTGGTAATTGCTGAGTACAGATGGGTTAGCATCCACTTTCTTCAGTATGGGAACAAGCATAGCTTGCTTCCACGCTGAGGGGAATATACCAGAGGAAAGAGAGGTATTCCAGATGGAAACCAGAGGGGGACGTTATAAGTGGGCATAGCTGCGTGAAGATAAGAGCAGGAACAGGATCGAGGGGGGAGCCAGATTTGCAGTTTTTCATTCTAGATAAGACAGAATCTTTAGCAATAGGGTCAAATGCAACAAATGAGGTGGTACTAGTCACAGACGGGGAAGAAATAGGCACGGCCTCATTATGCCTATTGGGAGGTAAAAATGAAGTGAAAATATCCACAATTTTATGATGGAAAAAGTGGGATAGATCATCACACAGTTCTTGGCTAGGTAAGGAGGAGCCGGATAGTGCCGCAGGCTTAGTGAAGTCTTTCACAATTTGAAAGAGGGTTTTGGCCGAGTTATCAGCCAAATTGATTTTATTGGCAAAATACTCTTTCATGGTGGATTGATTTAACTTATGGAATCTCTTAAGCGCTGTTTTATAAAATGTTTTTCCATCGGATCATATGTCCGTCGCCATTGTCGTTCAAGTCTTTTACATAAACTTTTCTCCACTCGGAGTTCCGATGAGAACAAAGGGGCGGAAGGTTTCGATCTGGTCGATTTAATGGGTTGAAGAGGGGCGACCCGATTAATCATTATGTCCAGCGTGGAGTTAAATGTGTCCACATCTGCGTCTATGTTATTGGTTAAGAGCCACTCCACATTAGATAATGCTGGCTCAAGGGCCTCAAGCGTGACTTTGTGCCCTTTTCTACCTAAATCTGGTTTAGCATTGTGCTTAGTTACTAGGGAAGGGATTGAGAAAGTGAATGGGATGAGAAAATGGTCAGACCAGGCCAGAGGACTGGGGGTCAAAGTGCAAAGTGTGGGGAGGTTTGAGAAAATCAGGTCTAAGGTGTGGCCAGCAGAGTGCGTGGAACCATGCACTCTCATGTCCAGGTTTATACCCGCTAAAGTTTCTACAAGGGACCTCGCTTTAGGACAGGAAGGGTCATCTACATGTAAATTAAGATCACCTAAGATGGTAAGGTGTGGGTGTTTGAGAGAGAGGCCGCTAGAGTGGCCAGCAAGTCAGTAAGATGAGAAGGATGAGTGCCAGGCGGATCGTAGATAAGAACGCCCGCCAAGACCAACTGGGCAGAGTCCGTGATGCTGAAGTACATGGCCTCTATAGGACCAGAGTTGGATAGTTTCCTAGATGTTATTTCCCATTGGGATCAAAAGATAATGGCAACCCCTCCTCCCATTTTAGTCCCTGAGCGGTTAATTCCAGATAAACGGTAATCGGGGGTAGCTAATGCTATATCCGGGTTAGAGGCATTTTTGACCCAGGTCTCGGTAAGAAACATTAGGTCCCATGCATGGGAGTTGATGGAAAGCCATACATCGCCTGCATGGCGTGGTAGAGAGCGGCAGTCGACTAGACACGCCTTGACCTCCCTGGGCGGCTCACAAGTTGAAGGCTTATGTCCGTGTTTAATAGGGCTAGTAGTAGCTACCAGAGGGAAGCCACAATCATAGCAAACAAAGGGGTGGGCGCGTAGCTTAGATGGATGGCACTTTGCGCCACAGCTGCCGGTCTGAGGCCTCATGGCCAGTAATTGTGCCCTGGACCAGCAAATACGCCCTATTGTTGGTCCTCCTGCAGCCTGCCTGGCGCTGGGCGCGATACAGGCGCAGACGGGCGCAGACGGGCTTGCCTTAGGCACGCCTTTGGTCGCCCGCTGTGCTAGTTCGCTGCGCGTCCTGTAGTGCATCGCTTTAAATGCCTGGGACCTTATTTATGAAGGTCTTGCGCCGCCGGTGCGTCACTTTTAACATGGGAAAAAGTGACGCACCGGTGGCGCAAGGCCTTCATAAATAAGGCCCCTGGTGTGCTGACCCCAAACTCTGCCCTCCCAGCGTCCAGAGATCGTGATTGGCCGCCCCGCCGACCCTCCACAACAATCGGGCAAGCCCGTGGTGGACCAGGGTAGGGGGCAGATGTAACTGGAAAAGAGGCTGGATTTAACGAGCAGGAGCAGGGGATAGAAAGCCACACTCTCGAGGTATTTTCAAACAATTAACAAAAGACCCGGGAAGAGTTAGAAGAATTCTAGCACCTGGAGCTGCTAGCGCGTTTACCAACTAGCACGCGTCAGCAGGGCCAAAGGGAGGCTTGTGCAATTAAAAATCACAGCATAATGAGAAGCAAATGCAATATTAAAAACCTAGCGTGACCTGGGCTGCTGGCGCGTTTGAAGACTGCGCCCGTCCACGGTAGCAGGTCCTCGGTAGCAGGTAATGCTCCCCAAGTTAGGGTTGATGCAGGAATTGTTCCCCTGTTTGGCACTGGTATTGAGGGCATGATGATATCGTAGGGGTACTAGCAGGTGATGCTTCCACCTGGTGTTGCAACAGGTATTTTGGTGCCGGTTTTTGTGACAACCCTGGTGTTGGAGCTGGTAGCCACACTATAGTGTAGCCAGAGAGCGGTCCGCTCTGGTGCACTGCCTCCTGCTGGACACCAGGGGTGGTCTCCAGATGTAAACAGGTGTCCACCTACTCACAACCAGGAGGTGGCTGGTATTGCATTATATGCATTCATTGGAAGTACTGTTATTGCATTTTATGCATTTATTTAAAGTGTTTTTATTTTTTGATATGTTGTCTTTGATTGCCACATAATGTATTGCGATTCATTGAGATTCTTAGTATTTTGCGACTGACCTTTCACCTGCTGATTATATGTGTAATGACTGATGACCGGCCGCCCTAATACAAATGTTACTTTGAAATGTCACAATACTTTGTTGATGCAAACTGTCGCGTTGACTGACAGACCTCCTGACGTTTGCTTTGTATGGGACAGGTGACCCTCTGCCTGAGTGATATTCCTCCTCATACTTGAGGTCCAGATTATCCATTTTCTGTTTCCACTAATCTTAATTTGGGACTAGTTTGGGAGTAAATCACTCCGCCATAGCGCACAGCACAGCGCCTGCTTCTGTATGTCATTGTATGCCTGCCACCTTTCATACTGTCCAAGGGACCCCAGCACCACAGGAATCTTGTCTCTCCCTTTCCAACTTGGGAATGCTTTGGTAAACTGTTTGTTGAATGACGGACTTTAGGCTGGGCGAACGTGTGTGGTAGCGCTCGTCTTTAATATTGTGTCGCCTGGCACTAACGTACCAGGCAACCACTCGTTTTTCTGTGCCCGGTATAACTGAACTGCTGGTAACGCGAGGAGGATCTGCGCCTTTGCGCACACGTGCAGAACGGGGAAGCTCAGGCGCCCGGCCCGACACAGATGACACTCCCTGCCCGACACAGATGGCACTCTCTGCCCGACACAGATGACACTCTCTGCCCGACACAGATGGCACTCTCTGCCCGACACAGATGGCACTCTCTGCCCGACACAAATGACACTCTCTGCCCGACACAGATGACACTCGCTGCCCGACACAGATGGCACTCTCTGCCCGACACAGATGACACTCTCTGCCCGACACAGATGACACCCTCTGCCCGACACAGGTGACACTCTCTGCCCGACACAGATGGCACTCTCTGCCCGACACAGATGACACTCTCTGCCCGACACAGATGACACTCTCTGCCCGACACAGATGACACTCTCTGCCCGACACAGATGGCACTCTCTGCCCGACACAGATGACACTCTCTGCCCGACACAGATGACACTCGCTGCCCGACACAGATGGCACTCTCTGCCCGACACAGATGGCACTATCTGCCCGACACAGATGACTCTCTCTGCCCGACACAGATGACACTCTCTGCCCGACACAGATGACACTCTCTGCCCGACACAGATGACACCCTCTGCCCGACACAGATGACACTCTCTGCCCGACACAGGTGACACTCTCTGCCCGACACAGATGGCACTCTCTGCCCGACACAGATGACACTCTCTGCCCGACACAGATGACACTCGCTGCCCGACACAGATGGCACTCTCTGCCCGACACAGATGACACTCTCTGCCCGACACAGATGACACTCGCTGCCCGACACAGATGGCACTCTCTGCCCGACACAGATGGCACAATACTTTGTTGATGCAAACTGTCGCGTTGACTGACAGACCTCCTGACGTTTGCTTTGTATGGGACAGGTGACCCTCTGCCTGAGTGATATTCCTCCTCATACTTGAGGTCCAGATTATCCATTTTCTGTTTCCACTAATCTTAATTTGGGACTAGTTTGGGAGTAAATCACTCCGCCATAGCGCACAGCACAGCGCCTGCTTCTGTATGTCATTGTATGCCTGCCACCTTTCATACTGTCCAAGGGACCCCAGCACCACAGGAATCTTGTCTCTCCCTTTCCAACTTGGGAATGCTTTGGTAAACTGTTTGTTGAATGACGGACTTTAGGCTGGGCGAACGTGTGTGGTAGCGCTCGTCTTTAATATTGTGTCGCCTGGCACTAACGTACCAGGCAACCACTCGTTTTTCTGTGCCCGGTATAACTGAACTGCTGGTAACGCGAGGAGGATCTGCGCCTTTGCGCACACGTGCAGAACGGGGAAGCTCAGGCGCCCGGCCCGACACAGATGACACTCCCTGCCCGACACAGATGGCACTCTCTGCCCGACACAGATGGCACTATCTGCCCGACACAGATGACTCTCTCTGCCCGACACAGATGACACTCTCTGCCCGACACAGATGACACTCTCTGCCCGACACAGATGACACCCTCTGCCCGACACAGATGACACTCTCTGCCCGACACAGGTGACACTCTCTGCCCGACACAGATGGCACTCTCTGCCCGACACAGATGACACTCTCTGCCCGACACAGATGACACTCGCTGCCCGACACAGATGGCACTCTCTGCCCGACACAGATGACACTCTCTGCCCGACACAGATGACACTCGCTGCCCGACACAGATGGCACTCTCTGCCCGACACAGATGGCACAATACTTTGTTGATGCAAACTGTCGCGTTGACTGACAGACCTCCTGACGTTTGCTTTGTATGGGACAGGTGACCCTCTGCCTGAGTGATATTCCTCCTCATACTTGAGGTCCAGATTATCCATTTTCTGTTTCCACTAATCTTAATTTGGGACTAGTTTGGGAGTAAATCACTCCGCCATAGCGCACAGCACAGCGCCTGCTTCTGTATGTCATTGTATGCCTGCCACCTTTCATACTGTCCAAGGGACCCCAGCACCACAGGAATCTTGTCTCTCCCTTTCCAACTTGGGAATGCTTTGGTAAACTGTTTGTTGAATGACGGACTTTAGGCTGGGCGAACGTGTGTGGTAGCGCTCGTCTTTAATATTGTGTCGCCTGGCACTAACGTACCAGGCAACCGCTCTTTTTTCTGTGCCCGGTATAACTGAACTGCTGGTAACGCGAGGAGGATCTGCGCCTTTGCGCACACGTGCAGAACGGGGAAGCTCAGGCGCCCGGCCCGACACAGATGACACTCCCTGCCCGACACAGATGGCACTCTCTGCCCGACACAGATGACACTCTCTGCCCGACACAGATGACACTCTCTGCCCAACACAGATGACACTCTCTGCCCGACACAGATGACACTCTCTGCCCGACACAGATGACACTCTCTGCCCGACACAGATGGCACTCTCTGCCCGACACAGATGACACTCTCTGCCCGACACAGATGGCACTCTCTGCCCGACACAGATGACACTCTCTGCCCGACACAGATGACACTCTCTGCCCCACACAGATGACACTCTCTGCCCGACACAGATGACACTCTCTGCCCGACACAGATGGCACTCTCTGCCCGACACAGATGACACTCTCTGCCCGACACAGATGACACTCTCTGCCCGACACAGATGGCACTCTCTGCCCGACACAGATGACACTCTCTGCCCGACACAGATGACACTCTCTGCCCGACACAGATGACACTCTCTGCCCGACACAGATGACACTCGCTGCCCGACACAGATGGCACTCTCTGCCCGACACAGATGGCACTATCTGCCCAACACAGATGACACTCTCTGCCCAACACAGATGGCACTCTCTGCCCAACACAGATGACACTCTCTGCCCAACACAGATGACACTCTCTGCCCGACACAGATGACACTCTCTGCCCGACACAGATGACACTCTCTGCCCGACACAGATGGCACTCTCTGCCCGACACAGATGACACTCTCTGCCCGACACAGATGACACTCTCTGCCCGACACAGATGACACTCTTTGCCATTCTCTGCCCGGGGCGCAATGCGCCCCGCTGTGCCCTGGCCAACAGACCTTTGGAAATCTCTCGCGCAAAAACTCACGAATGGGGAAATTAAGGAAAGAGAACTGTCAATAGCATGTTTCAAAGATTGCTTCTCTTCTATCAATGGGACAGGAGCCGCCTCTGCTGCTTCCAAGTTCTGTAGAAAGAAAATGTGCTGTTAAAATTATACACAGAACAACTAAATGCAATACCTCGTCTTATTGATAATACGTGAAAACAACTTTTTGATGATAATTCACGAATGACACATTTACGGCCAAAACATGGCAAACTTTGGGACGTCTGCATTGATGTACATCAGACGCACCCAATGTCATCACACTGGAAAGGCCTTAAATAGACCCAGTCAGCTCTGCCTCAGCAGGCTCACAAAGAGAGGCTTAGTCGTCCCAATTCCTGCACCACCACACAGCACTTCCCCCTGTAGTACAAAATAAACTACTAACAAGCATTTGCAATGCAATAGTTCGCGCATTTACACGAGTTTCAGCTATTGACCTTGCAAATGACAATGCTTTTATTTTTGTTTTCGTTTTTAAAACATAAATAAAAGGCATGTCATTTACAATACTAATAGATTAAACTCGCGTAAATGCGAGACCTATTGCATTGCAAATGCCTGTTGCTGTTGTTTCAACTACCCAGTATGCCCCCACACCCTTCTCCACCATTGGCTCTCTGCGAGGGCGTCGGTTTAAATGGTGCATCAGATGCAGTTGCACCGGTTCCCCTGAGAAAGACTCAAATATGCAATGTTTTATAACATCCGGTCACGCGGGCACAAAAGGCTTAGCATTCACCCTCCACAGGCACAGAGCATGTTATGCCACCGCACACACCGGTGCCAGCCTGGAGCACTGGTCCTCTTTAATCATGTTGCCTTACCCCCATCTGATTGGTTCCTAAGCATGCCATCTGGAGGGCCTCTGAGGTGTCAGGGTTACGCAGAGACGTGAGGTTGTGCCATTGGCATCCAAATATTGACCTGTAGAAAAAGTGGTCTGGCGGCCTATTCTCCTTCGAAGATTGTTCAAGGCCGGCCGCCTCTGGGCTCGTGGACTGCATGCCGCTGCCGTGCAAACGCTCCCTAAAAGAGGTATAAAGGGGCAGATTTACAAGCCCCTTGTGCCACTTTTACGCCGCCTTTCGTGACACAACAGCGGCGTAAATGTGGCGCATCCCTGGAGGCATTTACAACGTGACGCATCTAGGGAGATGCGTCAAGTTATAAAGCCCAGCGCCACAATGGGGGCATTCCCATGCAGAATGGGCATTCCTGCGCCTGTACGCCTTGCAAAAGTGCCTGGGTGAAATCTACAAGATTTCACGCAGGCACTTCCGCAATGATGCTACGTCAATTCCTTACGCCTGCTTGAAGCAGGCGTAAGGACTGATGCAGCATGTTAAGTATTGGGCGGCCCTGAGCATTGCTGGAGTTGCGTCGCGCTTGCAACGCGACTCCAGCGATGCGCTGCCCTTACGTCACGAGATGCGTCACGCATCTGCCTACCCGTGTACAACGGCGCGCCGCATTTACAATGTCTCCTGGCTGGTGTGAACGAGCCCCCAAACAGAATATGGCGGTGGGGAGCAGCTTTTGAGTAGACAGAGCCCTGCTATATATATTCATTAACGCGAGAGCTGACAGGATAGTGGGGCTTTCTTTGACCTCGTGCCTGACCTTGAGCCCCTCCAAAGCCAGAGACCTAAACCTCTCCATAGAAGGCGGCGGACCCCCAGAAAAGGACCGAGAGGCGCCAAGTGGCAGCAGCTGGAGAAATCCGTGTCAAATAAATGAACTGTTCACCGGCAGGGGGTAAGAAGGAAGGCAGCCTTGGAGGCCTGCCAGCCCCCTACGTGATATTCTAAGCCCAGTCTGTCTCCCAAGCAGCGCTTAATTTGAGCCGGTGGTTGCCCGCACTCATTTTTGAGGAATGGAACGTGTTTTTCCTCTTCAAGCATTGACTGAAAGGAAGAGATAGAAAAATAAACATATGGGAACGAAGGAGGAAGAGAAAGATAAGGGGTCGGGGAGTGTCTGGGAGTGGACTAAAGAGGCCTGAGCTGGAGTCAAGGCTACGAATTCAGGGCGCCGAGCTCTCAGCACAGGAACTCACTCCTTTCCTAACTAAGCACTGCCTCGGAGTAAGAATCAACTCGTGGACAGAGACGGCTGAAGACAGAGGATGAGTTAAAGGGGTGCATCTATCCAGGGAAGGGAAACAAGAGGGCAGAATGGAAGAGGGAACCCAGTTAAGCTATAAAGCGAGAACATTACATTTTCCCTTCCAAGGTAGTACTGCAAAGTAGGTCAATGAGACAGTTGAGTGGATTAGGCGCCTGCCGCAGACCTGCCAGCCAGAGTTTAAAATGACGGCAGGGCCAACTCTTCTGTTTATCCTTCTAGTCAATAAACACAGTACTCTTGAGTTGTGTAATATTTATAAGTTATAAATGTTACACAACTCAACCGTACTTGTTTTATTGAGAAATTATAACGACAATTGTTCAAGCACCTAGAGGCAGTTGCGTTTGGAAATATGAGCTATAAAGTTATTCTTTATTTTGTTACTTACGGTGTTTGAAATGTGCCCTTTACTTGCCCATGCTTTGGTGTGAAAAGTATGCAAAGTCGATCATTAGAGGCGGCATTTGGTCAGCACAGTGAACGTCTAAGCACTCTAGCCGCTTAATAGGACAAAGTAACATGCAAAGATGACGTTGTGCGTATACTACGGAGTCGCACGGCCGCTACTTTTGAAGGTAAACTTTCTCCAGGCATGTAGCCTATTCCTTCTGGCATCTTAGAAACGTATATGCAAAGATAAAATTCCCTGTTTTGCATATCTGTACTAAAACCAAGCAGAAGATGAAGGCGCTAGACCCCGCGCCAGATAAAGAAAGCGTTGGTGCTTCACTGCAGATTACATGGGGTTTTAAACCAGTAACGGGCACACCTGCCGCCAGCAAGGCCAGCAGGTAGAGCCTACCTGTGGAAACTGAGAGTGAGAAATGTGACAGGGAGCCGCGAAGGTAGTGCCGTAGTCTGCGGAGAAAGAGGATGTGGCCAGCTGCGGTGTGCCCGCCATCTGCACACGCCCCCGGCCTCTGCTGTTCCCGGCCTCTGCCCGCCTTGTATTTTTGGAAACAAGTACAAGTATCCCGCTAGGAATGCTTATTAGAGGACGGCTGTCAGGATTTCCTGATGCGGGGCAGCAGCGCGCCGTGCTAGAGGACTCCTCCGGCCCTCAGACTGCAGGCGTCAGGCGGGAAGGGGCAGCGCGCCGTGCTGGGGTACTCTGCCGCCTTCTGCAGCTCCCTCTGAGGACGGTGAGCGGGAGTGAATGACCGGATCGAACCGCTGCTGCTCTGTGAGGCAGTATTGAGGGCTCCGGGGCGTCACACGTCTCTCTCAAGTCACCTCAGCCCTTGCCTGCAGCTACACACCCTAATAGACTAACCCGGATGTGCTATGCGCCTTGTTCCTAACAAGCAGCGTGCAATTACGTTTCTAGAAAGACAGTTTGCACTGCTAATGTACTTCAGTCATAAAGTGCACCTGCCGCTACTTTCCCAGTGAAGAGACGAGCCCCTTTGCCAGTGCACCTCCGTTCTTAAGCCGCGTCTTTTGCTGTATTTGGTATAGGCGACCAGATTGCTAAACCAGTGGCCGCAATCCTAGCGGAACTCTTTCGATTCCAGTACTGAGGACCCAAGAGACACTGTTCTGCCAGAGCATCTCATTTGTAATAGACACCCTTTCCTGTTAGTCGATTATCTAAATACCTGTCTCGCATGCATTGATCAGCGCCGATAGGCCATCACGTACTAACGGCATCAGAAAATAAACTGCCGCAGTTTTGGCTTTAGGTTTAGGCGTTGCCATAACATGTACCTTTTATTGCAGTTCAGATGACTGATGGGAGAGAAGAGCGTATTGGGAACAAGCGGGCTAGGAAGGGAAACTGAAAGTGTGCGGCACAATAGCTGCTCGTGCACACACGCTTACGCACTGAGCATGCGTGCTACCACCTTGCCTGGGACATGGGCGGGGATGAAGTGCGTGGCAGTCCGGGTCTTCCGTGAGCTGAGGGAGCCCCCGTGTGGAGCGCATCCCGCAGAGAGTAGTCCCACGGAAGCCCACTCCACCAGGTAAGTGAGGCATGCTGTATGTGTGGAGCGCGCGTGACTAGAGCATGCTGTATGTGTGGAGCGTGTGTGACCGGGGCATGATGTGTGTGGAGCGCGCGTGACCGGAGCATGCTGTATGTGTGGAGCACGTGTGACCAGGGCATGTTGTATGTGTGGAGCGCGTGTGACCGGGGCATGCTGTATGTGTGGAGCGCGTGTGACCGGGGCATCCTGTGTGTGTGGAGCGCACGTGAGCAAGCATTTAAAAGAAGCTGTTCACTGTTTCTGGGAAGCGCATCTTAGAGGTGCGTTCACAGACCGGAGTCTGCTCGTGCACCGGTTGTACCACTTGGAAGGCAACAGAACCACAATAGGTCTCGCTGGCGAGACCTAAAAATGACACCTCTAAATGTAGCACTTCTTGACCAACTGGTAGAGGTAAGGCTACAAGTAAACACCTTCATAGCCACTAACTCCAGATCATACCAGGATACAGTGCTCTGGCTAGCACGTGCAGAATTAATGGGCCTGAGGCCCACGGTGCGTATGAGCTGCACGCCACGACCCTAAGAAAAGACGGAATACATGAAGAGGCTCCCCCTCTCCCCAGATAATAGTTGGGATGTAGCCAAATTTACATTCAAAGATTTCTTTCCAGGTGCCCCCTACACACATGTTGATAATGCACCTGTGAAATGTGTGCTCTCCACCTGGGAAGAAGGAAAATAAAGTGCCATTTGTACGTGTCCCATGGTCCAGAGCAGATCTCATGTCCTTTACCAAAGACTTTCTGAAATTACGAGAAGAACAAAGAAGAGTGTACACAGAACTAAAGGGACAGGAAGGGAGACAAATAGGTGGAATGGAATGCTCACTAACTACACCCAATATTCCAGGACCACTAGATTTAAATACAGCAGCTATAGTCTCTCAATAACACGCTTGGAGCTGGCCACAGCTGATTTCCGGCTTCGAAGGAAGGAAGGAAAGTGTGTGTTCAGACGGCTCGAGGAGACCTGACCTCTCCTGAGACACTTTGCACCCCTGATAATTTCGTAGATTAAAAAGAGTGAAAAACATTAGTTACTGAGAAATGTTCTGCCCAGCAAGTCCTTTGATATTATGATGTATCGAAGGGCTAAATAAAACTCTTTTGGACTGGCTTTGAAATAACGATCCTGGCTGGCCACAGACTCTGAGCATTGCACCAAGGCCAAACTACGCACTACAACAGCTTTCTGTGGTATGAACAGAACTGGTTAAAAAAGAATTATTCTTCGCAGTGGAGAATGGAAAGGAATGCAAATACTTGACGAAGAGAAGTGTTATTTTGTGTATATGCACTTTAATAAGTGGTGCTACGATTTGTTTCCTAATATTTTCATTTTCAGATGTCGGAGAAAAGATGTTTGTCGAGGTGTCTGTTTTATGTCTTGCTTCATGGTATGTCTCTTGCCAATTGACATTGTGAGGGCCAGAGTGAAGGCATCCACAGGTCCCCCACCCCCATTGTAGTGTAGTTCCTATTTTCCCTATAGGCCCTGCGCATTGGAATAACATAAACAGCAGTGTACACGTAGGACTGCGGTCTTCTAGGTCTCTACTGACTATGTTAGACTTAATTTAGGTTTGCGCCAGCTAGCTCAGAGGTCACTGGAAACTTTCTTGACTGAATAGGAAGTGATCAGCTTCCCTGGCTCAGACAAGAAGGGATTCAGCTTCCGACAACCGCATAAACATGACAACTTTGCTCCTCAGAATAAGAGTCAATCTCTAGAGTCGTGTGAAACAATAGACAGCTATTTCACTCAGTCAGTTTTGTGCAGATTTACTTTCACCAGAGTGCAGAGAATATTCAATAAAATATATTATTTATTGAGCAGCCTTCCTTCTCATGCAAGAGAAAGGAATTGCCACAATTGCAAGACTTGTTATTATGAAAAGTGCGTACAGTAAAAGGAGTATTACGAAATAATACTGTAAAAGCATTGATATGGTTTCTTAGCCATAAGATAGTTAAAATGAATAAAATATATACATTTATATATACATTTGGCTAACGACCTCAACTGGTGCTTCTAACTACGCCTACCCCGGTGTACCTGACCTAAGCCTAATACTTGGGAGGGAGTAAGTAAGTAGCAGTTTAAGTTAAGTTGGTTTTGCAAAGAGTTTGTTTCAAGAATTCTCTCTAAGGGTTTAGTCAGCACCGTACCTCTGGAATAGAATGCAGGAGGTCTGGTATCTCCTTCTTAGGACCCAATATCCCAGTCACCCGCAAGGGTAGGCTGGAAACGCCAGAGCTGGATTTTCTCGGCAGGAGAAAAGACAGCTTCTTTCTCAGCGCGTCAAGGAGGAGGGGCAGCGTCCGTGGGCTTCTCGCATCTGCTGGGCTCTCTGCAAGGGGACAGCTGTTCTGCTCCAGTATTCACCACCAACGTGTGCTTGCTTAAGGCAACGTTGGTATATTTATACCTGAAAGGTGCCGAGTTTGACGTAAGTTTTTGGACATAAGACGTCAATAAAGATGTCACTAAGTACTGGTCATTCTTACAGTACTCGCAGGAGTTCTATTACTAATCAAAGCAAAGCAAGCGGGGCTTTGCCAGGTTGCTGGGGGGTTTGGTATGTTGAAAGAACTCGGTGTGCTCTCTAGGAATCTAAGGAAGTGGCTTCTGCTGTGTCATGGATTGTCATGGACTGCAGAGGCGAGTTACTGAAATATGGCTCTGATCGTTATGCCATTATAGGGATATGTATTGATTATAGCCATATAGAGGCATGAGGTCACAATATTGATCGGGGTCCTAGATAAAACACAACACCATCTCCCAGAGTCATTTACAACAGTTGGTGTTTTAAAAAACAAAAGATTGCATTACATGGCGCAAATAGAAAAAGCAGGGGCAAGTTTTATAGGAGGTGTAACGGCAAGTGTGTGTGAAGGGCAACGCCCACCCCAATAGTGAAAGTGGTGCCTGGGATGGCACATACGGCCTCCTGCTGGTCAGATCTGGGCCCATGAACAGCAGAAGGGCGCTGTTAACTCTGAGGACTAAGTGCTGGAATAAGAGAGGAGTTAAGATATGGAGGCAAACATTTGCTTGAAGGTCAAGTGACGTCATTGAAGGGAGGTAGTCAGAGCACCCTGCAGAGCATCACTCTCAGGATAATAGTACAGCAAAAGTATTAAAGGAAATTAAATGCCCAGGATCACACAATTTGGTTAAGTGGCTGGCTTGGTTTCCCCAGTTCTCACTCCACGGACCACCGCCGAACATATAACACCGCTATCCTCACAAGCACATGTAGGATAGCACCAGGTATAGCGAGCTCTTGAAGGGTTTTGCCAAATTAAATGGCGCGAGGAGAAGTCCTATTTTATGTCTGTATCTAAAAGTATCTAAAAGAAATAATGAGTGTGTACATTAATGCTTTTCAGACTTGCAGAAGATACTATTCTAAAGGGCTTCGATTGTGGGAGGAAGGCGCTATAATGCATTCTAATGCCGTGCAGTCTACAGGGACTACAAGGGATGGATAATATGTAGATATAGTGTGCATTGAATAACTGTGCTTCGTATTATAATGTTTTAAAGATACAGGGCCAGATGTAGGTAATTCATATTTACCGACTCTTAAATACCGAATTTTACCGATTCAGTATTTAAGAGTCGGTAAAAATGAAAGGGGGAGATGTAGGTAATTCCAAATTGAGAATTACCGAATCGGTATTGCCCATTGATTCTTATGGGCCATGAAGCCCATAGGTAAATACCGAATCAGTAAATACCGGATCCTGCTACGGTGCAGGGGGTGTCACTTAGACACCCTCTAGCACCCCAATCCGGACTTGTGTGCCATGTGGCACTCAGACATGCCCTTAGGGCATGTCTGTGTGTCACATTGCACAGCTGTGCATGCACAGATGTGCATGCACACCTGAATTCGGTATTTTACCACCCAATTGGATTGGGTGGTAAAATACCGATTCTTAAGGGCCTGTGTCACTCTTAGGAGTGTCACCTACATGTGGATTTACCAAATCAGTAAAATTACCGATTCGGTATTTTACAGAATCGGTAAATTTACCGAATTGGTAAATTTAACGATTCTGGAAAATGATGGCCCCTACATGCCAAATCCTAAATACTGGTCGGTAACGGCCGAAATCGGCCGTTACTGACGGGTATTCACTTTTCTATATCTGGCGCACAATGTGTACAGATTTAATATGTCTTTTAGTATACAGGTGTATTCTTTAGGGGTGTATGCAAATAGGTTTCAAGGTATAAGAGATGGATTACCAAAGGTGTTACTGTGACAGAGATTGTAATCTTTGTTTGCTGTGGGGACAAGCTGTTGTATAATGTAATTATTTTTAATTCTTTTTTTGCTTTTGAAGATAATGTTTTTTTAAGTCTTGTACAGGGATGACAATATAATGTTTAGGTTCTTTCCTTCATCACCTTACAGAGTGTAATTGGTTTCCTATTTTAGAAATGTTGGTATGCATGTCCTTAATGATGACCTTTTTCACCCCCTCATATCTGGTTAGAAAGCTCCACTGGTGCAAATGTGTTCTATAATTGTGACAATTTGGCCCGCACATTGCGCCACCACTGACTTCTCACCTGGCAATGGGTCATAGACAGGGAGTGTTTGGTAAAGAATAGTGCAAGTGTGCTAGCCACAGATAAGTACGCAAATGCTCAACGTGATTTAGGAGACACACCTTTCCCCGAAGGAGACAGAGCTCTAATTGTGGTTCATTTATGAGCAATAACAGACTCGCTGCAATCTTCTTACGCAGTGGGAATGGCTAGAAATGTACTGGAATGTACTGCGATATTAACAACATGAAGGAGTAATAGTGGACATTTACATATACTTTTGGGGTGGCCCCTGATCCTGGCCAGCTGTGGGCTGTGAGGGGATTCCTCACCTCAGCTGCCAACAAATACAGCATGCACCAATAAAAGCACAGCTATTGCAAGGCCTGCTGCCACCAAAGAGAGTTTCATTTGTAGAATGTGCTGCACACACCACCTCCAAGGACTATGTATCAAGAGGGAAAGGACGTAGCACTCATGCGTAAGCATGTACACAGACACACAAGCTAACATAACACGACGAGCCCAAAGCTGAGAAGCAATTCTATTGGAGCAAAGCGGCATACCGATTTATCTGCAAATTCCATTTTGGAGTAGAGGAATAGTGGCCATGCCTGTTTTGGGCACCCAGGAGCCATTGTACTTTGCATTCTGGAACTTGTAGTTTGACATTTATGATTAAATGTAGGACCGCAAGCATTCAAGCAAGCAAAGTGTAGTTGGGGTTTGAAGAAGGTGTAACAAGACCTAAACTCCAACAAAGGCATGTTGCGTGTCCTGGGACAGATTTACGAGCCCATTACGTCACATTTTTGCCTCCATTGCATCACTTCCGTGACGCATCGGCAGTGTAAATGTTGCAGCCCATTTAAAATGTGACGCATCTAGAGAGATGCGTCACCTTGTAAAGTCCCGCTCCACATCATTATACTCGCATCAGGTATAATGTATGCAGGGCGCACATTCCCACGCAGGAAAGCCTCAGAAGTGACGCAGTGAAATCATTAAGATTTCACTGCGCCACTTATAGGACGCCACTGCGTCTAAACCTTCGCCTGCTTGGAGCAGGCATAAGGAGTGACGCGTCACAGTATAGCCCTCCTTATGCATTGCTGGAGTTGCGTCAGGCTTGCGACACGACTTCAGCAATGCGTGACTTTTGTACCAACAAATGCTTCAGAGCTTCTGATGCATCTGTCAATCCTTGCGCCATGGTGCGCCTTATTGGAAATGCGGTGATCCATGGTGGCGTAAGGTTTCACAGAGAAGTGCCGCATCTGTACAGATGAGTCAGTTTCTTGTAAATCTGCCCTCCTGGGTGTTCTCTGCACCAGGGGGGTCTTTCCTGGGCTGTGCCCAAGTGAAGGGATGCAGTAAAGGCCCTAACCGTATCGTCTCGAACTTACTGAAGGTAACACTGTACGTGCAGTCTGTCCACCTGAAGGTCGTGGGGCTGGCACCCCCATGCACGTGCAGTGATGGGCAGCAAAGACCAGCTCTGAAGGTGGTGATATGTCACATAAACAAAGCAACGTTACGTCTAACTGAAAGTCCTTGCTTGTGTGGAACCATTTAATACAGTTTATCTTATAAAAAGAGAGGCCAGCACTCATGAATTAAACGCAGCCCTGGCGTGAGAATTGATTGGCGCAGACTGCAAATAAATGAAAGGTTTACCAAAAACATGTGCATCGAAAAGCAGCCATGAATGTGGGCTGATGATGACGCGCCTGTTGCGTAGACCACATTGGAATGTTCTTATTTATGTAGTGAAAACTAAGCAGCACTTAGTACTGGTTACTTTCTGCTTATTACACCATATGGAAACACATAGTCTGAGAAACAAACCTTTGGGCAGATCGATAAGAAACTAACGCCGCGCAGTGCCGCAAGTCATTTTGCCATGCCGCGCTAGTTTCGAAGCACAGCGATGCAACATATTTACAAGAATATGTTGCATCTCACTGCTTCCGCCTGCGTTGGCGCACAAACTGCTGCCATGCGCCGGTGCAGGGACCCTCGCACCATGGTGCAAGGATGCCCGTGTCGTGGGGAGATTGGGGCCCCTTCCTGCACAACAACAATCAATTGAGGTGATTTCCTCTTTCAATGCGTGCTGTAGAATGCAGCACGCATTGAAAGAGGAACAAACGAGGAGAAATAAAAACATTTCTCCTGGTTGCACCTCGCTACACCACCTCTAGGGTGGCGTAGCATTCTGACGCATTTCCAGATTTACGATTTCTCATAAATCTGGAAATGCATGAGTGGACATGGGTGTGGCCTGGGAACACCCACAGCAACACCCATGTCACGCCACTAACACGCAAAGTGTTGCGTGAACAGGGGCAATATATACAAGCACAGGTTAAGTCATGCAGGGTGACTTTACCTATGCTTGTAAATATCGCTCAGAAGGCGGCGCCACCGGTGCGTCACGCAACGTACTGGCGGCGCATGGGGCTTGTAAATCTGCCCTCTGGTGTTTGAATCCGGATCTTAGCAGTGCTGCCTCCTTCCTGGAGCTCCCAGAACACATCTGCACGCGGTGTGAACACTTTGAAGCGACCTGTAGAAAGGGGAAACCACGGGCTGCCATAGAACAGCATCTGGGGGTTTATGGTTTGAACCTTTGATAGGAAACTAGATTCAAAGGTACCATCGCGCAACCACTGCATGCTAAACAAGCCTCCAAGTCAATTCATTGGATTTTTTACTCAAAATATCATGTGCGCTTACTGCACACCTCCTTTTCACTTGCAAATGGATCACCTGCAACATGCCACGACTAATATTTCATTGTAGAAGTTGCTCAGTGATTAAGTTATTTTACCAGACATGATCGGGATGTCTTCTTAGTTTGGAAGAGCAAGAGCAAGCACACTACAAAATGAAATGAATCGGTCCCCGATGAAAACAAACAACATGCAAGAATAGTTTGTGCGGCTGCAAGACAGGAACAACACAGGGTCGGACAGTAACGTGCTCCTAAAAAACAAAATGGAGCAGACCCCGTGCGAGGGGTGAGAGCCCAAAACCCCCAGACTGAAAGAGCAAGGAATCCAATTTCAACAACACTATAGCGCGGCTGCAGCGAGCGGGGTCCCGGTGTGACTGTGGCCCTTGCTGCTGCAGCGAGCGGGGTCCCGGTGTGACTGTGGCCCTTGCTGCAGCGAGCGGGGTCCCGGTGTGACTGTGGCCCTTGCTGCAGCGAGCGGGGTCCCGGTGTGACTGTGGTCCTTGCTGCAGCGAGCGGGGTCCCAGTGTGACTGTGGCCCTTGCTGCAGCGAGCGGGGTCCCGGTGTGACTGTGGTCCTTGCTGCAGCGAGCGGGGTCCCAGTGTGACTGTGGTCCTTGCTGCAGCGAGCGGGGTCCCAGTGTGACTGTGGTCCTTGCTGCAGCGAGCGGGGTCCCAGTGAGAATGTGGCCCTTACTGCAGCGAGCGGGACCCGGTGTGACTGTGGCCCTTGCTGCAGCGAGCGGGGTCCCGGTGTGACTGTGCTCCTTGCTGCAGTGAGCGGATCCTGGTGTGACTGTGGCCCTTGCTGCAGCGAGCGGGGTCCCACTGTGACTGTGGCCCTTGCTGCAGCGAGCAGGGTTCCGGTGTGACTGTGGCCCTTGCTGCAGCGAGCGGGACCCGGTGTGACTGTGGCCCTTGCTGCAGCGAGCAGGGTCCCAGTGTGACTGTGGCCCTTGCTGCAGCGAGCGGGGACCCGGTGTGACTGTGGCCCTTGCTGCAGCGAGGGGGGTCCCAGTGAGAATGTGGCCCTTGCTGCAGCGAGCGGGGTCCCAGTGTGACTGTGGCCCTTGCTGCAGCGAGCTGGGTCCCGGTGTGACTGTGGCCCTTGCTGCAGCGAGCAGGGTCCCAGTGTGACTGTGGCCCTTGCTGCAGCGAGCGGGGTCCCAGTGTGACTGTGGCCCTTGCTGCAGCGAGCGGGGTCCCAGTGAGAATGTGGCCCTTGCTGCAACGAGCGGGGTCCGGTGTGACTGTGGCCCTTGCTGCAGCGAGCGGGGTCCCGGTGTGACTGTGGCCCTTGCTGCAGCGAGCGCGGTCCCGTTGTGACTGTGGTCCTTGCTGCAGCGAGCGGGGCCCCGGTGTGACTGTGGCCCTTGCTGCAGCGAGCGGGGTCCCAGTGTGACTGTGGCCCTTGCTGCAGCGAGCGGGGTCCCAGTGAGAATGTGGCCCTTGCTGCAGCGAGCGGGGTCCCAGTGTGACTGTGGCCCTTGCTGCAGCGAGCGGGGTCCCAGTGTGACTGTAAACCTTGCTGTAGCGAGCGGGGTCCCAGTGAGAATGTGGCCCTTGCTGCAGCGCGCGGGGTCCCCGTGTGACTGTGGCACTTGCTGCAGCGAGCGGGGTCCCAGTGAGAATGTGGCCCTTGCTGCAGCGAGCGGGGTCCGGTGTGACTGTGGCCCTTGCTGCAGCGAGCGGGGTCCCGGTGTGACTGTGGCCCTTGCTGCAGCGAGCGGGGTCCCGGTGTGACTGTGGCCCTTGCTGCAGCAAGCGGGGTCCCGTTGTGACTGTGGCCCTTGCTGCAGCGAGCGGGGTCCCAGTGTGACTGTGGCCCTTGCTGCAGCGAGCGGGGTCCCGGTGTGACTGTGGCCCTTGCTGCAGCGAGCGGGGTCCCAGTGTGACTGTGGCCCTTGCTGCAGCGAGCGGGGTCCCAGTGAGAATGTGGCCCTTGCTGCAGCGAGCGGGGTCCGGTGTGACTGTGGCCCTTGCTGCAGCGAGCGGGGTCCCGGTGTGACTGTGGCCCTTGCTGCAGCGAGCGGGGTCCCGTTGTGACTGTGGCCCTTGCTGCAGCGAGCGGGGCCCCGGTGTGACTGTGGCCCTTGCTGCAGCGAGCGGGGTCCCAGTGTGACTGTGGCCCTTGCTGCAGCGAGCGGGGTCCCAATGAGAATGTGGCCCTTACTGCAGCGAGCGGGACCCGGTGTGACTGTGGCCCTTGCTGCAGCGAGTGGGGTCCCAGTGTGACTGTGGCCCTTGCTGCAGCGAGCGGGGTCCCAGTGTGACTGTGGCCCTTGCTGCAGTGAGCGGATCCTGGTGTGACTGTGGTCCTTGCTGCAGCGAGCGGGGTCCGGTGTGACTGTGGCCCTTGCTGCAGCGAGCGGGGTCCCGGTGTGACTGTGGCCCTTGCTGCAGCGAGCGGGGTCCCGTTGTGACTGTGGCCCTTGCTGCAGCGAGCGGGGCCCCGGTGTGACTGTGGCCCTTGCTGCAGCGAGCGGGGTCCCAGTGTGACTGTGGCCCTTGCTGCAGCGAGCGGGGTCCCAATGAGAATGTGGCCCTTACTGCAGCGAGCGGGACCCGGTGTGACAGTGGCCCTTGCTGCAGCGAGCGGGGTCCCAGTGTGACTGTGGCCCTTGCTGCAGTGAGCGGATCCTGGTGTGACTGTGGTCCTTGCTGCAGTGAGCGGATCCTGGTGTGACTGTGGTCCTTGCTGCAGCGAGCGGGGTCCGGTGTGACTGTGGCCCTTGCTGCAGCGAGCGGGGTCCCGGTGTGACTGTGGCCCTTGCTGCAGCGAGCGTGGTCCCGTTGTGACTGTGGCCCTTGCTGCAGCGAGCGGGGCCCCGGTGTGACTGTGGCCCTTGCTGCAGCGAGCGGGGTCCCAGTGTGACTGTGGCCCTTGCTGCAGCGAGCGGGGTCCCAGTGAGAATGTGGCCCTTACTGCAGCGAGCGGGACCCGGTGTGACTGTGGCCCTTGCTGCAGCGAGCGGGGTCCCAGTGTGACTGTGGCCCTTGCTGCAGCGAGCGGGGTCCCGGTGTGACTGTGCTCCTTGCTGCAGTGAGCGGATCCTGGTGTGACTGTGGTCCTTGCTGCAGCGAGCGGGGTCCGGTGTGACTGTGGCCCTTGCTGCAGCGAGCGGGGTCCAGGTGTGACTGTGGCCCTTGCTGCAGCGAGCGGGGTCCCGGTGTGACTGTGGCCCTTGCTGCAGCGAGCGGGGTCCCGGTGTGACTGTGGCCCTTGCTGCAGCGAGCAGGGTACCATTGTGACTGTGGCCCTTGCTGCAGCGAGCAAGGTCCGGTGTGACTGTGGCCCTTGCTGCAGCGAGCGGGGTCCCGGTGTGACTGTGGCCCTTGCTGCAGCGAGCAGGGTCCCAGTGTGACTGTGGCCCTTGCTGCAGCGAGCAGGGTCCCGTTGTGACTGTGGCCCTTGCTGCAGCGAGCGGGGTCCGGTGTGACTGTGGCCCTTGCTGCAGCGAGCGGGGTCCCGGTGTGACTGTGGCCCTTGCTGCTTAGAGAGCGGGGTCCCACTGTGACTGTGGTTCTTGCTGCAGCGAGTGGGGTCCCGCTGTGACTGTGGCCCTTGCTGCTGAGAGAGCGGGGTCCCGGTGTGAATGTGGCCCTTGTTGCAGCGAGAGGGGTCCCGGTATGTCTGTCGCCCTTGCTGCTGAGCGAGCTGGGTACCGGTGTGACTGTGGCCCTTGCTGCAGCGAGCGGGGTCCCGTGTGACTGTGGCCTTGCTGCAGCGAGCGGGGTCCCGGTGTGACTGTGGCCCTTGCTGCAGCGAGCAGGGTCCCGGTGTGACTGTGGCCCTTGCTGCAGCGAGCGGGGTCCCGGTGTGACTGTGGTCCTTGCTGCAGCGAGCGGGGCCCCGGTGTGACTGTGGCCCTTACTGCAGCAAGCGGAGTCCCGGTGTGACTGTGGCCCTTGCTGCAGTGAGCGGGATCCCGGTGTGACTGTGGCCCTTACTGCAGTGAGCGGGGTCCCAGTGTGACTGTGGCCCTTGCTGCAGCGAGCAGGGTCCCAGTGAGAATGTGGCCCTTACTGCAGCGAGCGGAGTCCCGGTGTGACTGTGGCCCTTGTTGCAGCGAGCGAGTCCCGGTGTGAATGTGGCCCTTGTTGCCGTGAGCGTGGTCCCAGTGTGACTGTGGCCCTTGCTGCAGCAAGCGGGGCCCCGGTGTGACTGTGGCCCTTACTGCAGCGAGCGGAGTCCCGGTGTGACTGTGGCCCTTGCTGCTGAGAGAGCAGGATCCCAGTGTGACTGTGGCCCTTGCTGCAGCAAGCGGGGCCCCGGTGTGACTGTGGCCCTTGCTGCAGTGAGCGGGACCCGGTGTGAATGTGGCCCTTGTTGCCGTGAGCGGGATCCCGGTGTGACTGTGGCCCTTGCTGCTGAGTTTGGGTTTGCTGCTAGGGGGTCGTGAGGCGCTGCTCCTGTTGCTTGTGTCACTCCTGTGGCTTCTACTGCTGCCGCCGGGCCACTGTAGGTCGACAGTCCTCCGCTCGCCGGGGGCCCGCGGCTGGCGGACATCGAGGAGATCCTGGGGGCTACCGAGAGGGCTCGGCGAGCTGCACGGACCCGTGGGGGGAGATCGCAGCGCCCGCCCCTCCCCCTGATGAATTGCTGAGGCGGATCCTCTGTTCGGGGAGCGTTGCCGCGGTGAGTGCCTGGCTGATCCCTGGGACCCTGGGGGGCTCACGAAGGGGCGTAACAGACAGCGGTGCTGCAATTCGGGGGACACCTCTGCCCTCGTCGGAGGCAGTGGCCGCTAAGCGCCGATCTGAGACTGAGTTGCCGGGAGGCCTAGGCGGGCTGGTCCGGCCTGCCTCCGTGTGAAGAGGTCGCGGCGGACGCCCCTCCCCCGGACGATTTACTGCAGGTGACCTTCCGCGGGGGGGCAGCTGTGGCTGTGGGACCTGCAGCAGTCCGTGGTGCTGCGCTTCAGGGGCCACGAGTGGATTGGCGCCCCTCCCCCACCCGCCCGCCATCTTGTCCGGGCCCCGAAGCGCTTTCTTCCCCACGCCGCAGCAGCATACAGCCTGGAAGACCCCTGGCCCGCATTGCGCTGTCGCCATGCGCTTCTCTGGAGGAGCACCCTTGGAACCTTGGGGGTTGTGCTGCTGCCTCTTGGAGGTGGGTGGCGCCGCTCCAGGCGCCTTGGTTGGCAAGGGAGCCTGCTTGCCTGCATCGGCCACATCACGCGAGATCCCACCGCCTGACCCGGTGGGTGCACTGTGGACCGCTGGCCACCCATTCCTTCGTCACCGATGGGGGTACCGGACTCCTACCTCTACACGTACATCTACACCAAGGAGAGGGGATTGCCTCTCCGCATTTGCTTGCCCCAACTGGTCCCCTGCTTGGGTTGGACGCCTCCCGAGTCGCAGTTGCCTGAAGCTGCCTAGAGCGCGGCTATTTCACCTGCTATCCCTGTCTTTGGACCGCCCTTGTGCTCCACACCTAGCTAGTGGTGCCTGGGGGCTACCCTCTGAAACATATTGAAGAGGTGCATGATCTACCCCTTCCGATGGCGACCCACAAGGATAGGTCCTCCAAGTCCTCCCAACCCAACACCATAGTGCAGTATACTACTCCACGTCTGCCCTCACAGAGGATTACACGGCAGACGGGTCCGGAGGACGGAGGACGTGGGGATGGTCCAGCAGAGCCATCCCGAGCAGAGATCTTGAAGGCTATTCAGGGATCCAATTCTGCCTTGGAGAGGCAGTTAGAGACTGTATCCATATATGTTAATCTACTCCGAACGGATCTCCGTAAGGTGGCGGACAAAGTTTCAGACGCTGATGGTAATATCACCCACATTCAAGGTGAGGTGGCCTCCTTGCAGAAGTCGGTCGCACACCTGATGTCCACTACACGTGCGCTGGAGAGAAGGGCTGAGGATGCGGAAGGTAGGGCCCGTCGAAGTAACATCAGGGTCCTGGGAGTACCGGAAAGTTTGGAGGCAGGAAATTCTGAGCGCTTCCTGGAGACCTGGATCCGCACTCAGCTGTGCCCGACCAGACTGTCCAGTGTTTTTGTCATTGAGCGGGCGCATAGGGCCCTTGTCCCCCCTTCGCGCCGGGGTGAGCCCCCTAGAGCTCTAATCGCAAAGATCCTTAACTATTAAGATCGTGATTGTATCCTGAAGGCCGCAAGGGAAACGGAGTCCCTCACAATCGAGAATAGCCGAGTTTCCATCTATCCTGACTATATACCCAACAAGTGCAGGAGCAGCGGAAGTCCACTAAGCAAAAACTCCGGGAAATGAAACTCCAATACATGCTTCTATACCCGGCCAAACTCAAGGTGCTCTCGCAGGGCCGTGCTCACTGAATCCCCGGCGAAGGTGTGGGAGTGGCTCGAGATAAGGGGAGACGACCTACCCCTTGGTGAGCGGGGCAGCCCCCGTGAGACATGGGGGACCCGACCCCAGCGGCGGCGTTGAGGCAGAGGGAGGCTCCGGTCTGGATCCCTGGGTTCTGCCGAGCCCTGTGTTACTGTGGGAGCGGATGGGGCACTCCACATGAGAACATCGTCGATGGGGGCTGCCCCGGAGTCCCTTAGGGCGTCCACCCCTGGTGAGGTTTTCGTCCCAGATACCCTGCAGGAAACTTTGCCAGATACGGACTCTACGGCTCCAGTGATCCCGGAAACTGGCCTTTCTGAACCACTGCTGGAGTAGGTTCCGACTTGAGGTACTGTGGCGTTAATGGTTTGTTGCCCTCCGAGTTGGGAGGCCTCCTGTTGGATTTTTATTGGTCCAATGATATCCCTAACTGGTACTGGGGGCCCTGGATGGCTGGCTGAAGCGGAGGACTTACATGCCGCTGGACGAAGGTACGGGGTGAGGGGTCCACATTTTCTGGGCGGATGACCGCCCAGACCAAACTGTATTTAGTAGACACACCCGGGGACTGTCCTGGAACACTGGGTCCCTCGGGGAGCTGGGGGGAGGGTGGGTGGGCTGGTTGGTTGTGTGTGAGTGTGTGTTGAGTGGGTTGAATGGGGTTGCTGTGTATGTCCTGGCACTGGCAGGGGAAGGGCGGGGTAGCTTTTTGGTTTTTGCTGTCCTCTTGCTTGTGGGTGGGGAGAATGTTTCTGAGGGGGTTCTGAGTTTTGGAGTTTTTGGAGGGTGGGGTAGGGTTAGTGCGGAAACTGTTCTTGGCATTAAATGTATGACCGGAGGACCAGCCCACTGGGTGGGCTGGTCCTCCGGTCTGACTGGAGCAGGGGCCCGGAGGTGGCAGGCCGCAATGTATGTATGCTATGGCCCGGCTGGGCGCAATCACCGACCATGGGTTTCAAATTCTTAACTTGGAATGTGCGCGGTTTGGGTACTTGCACCAAGAGACATAGGGTCCTTTCCTTCCTTAACCGGCATGGGGTCTCTGTAGCATGCCTGCAGGAGACCCATTTAGATGAAGAGGGCGCTCAGCGGCTCTCTAAGAAATGGAGAGGTCAGACCAGTGAAGCAGTGTGGCTCACTGGTTAGAGGCGGCAGACCCGAGAGCAGAGGACGGCCCGGGACCAGGGTTCGATTCCCGGCGCGGCAGGTTTCTGGACCAGGGTCAGCGGACTCGATAATTCTCTCGCCTCGGTGCCCACTCTGATCAGCGATCACACTCGGCAACTCTGGGCATTAGCTTGCCTCATCTTCACTAACGGCCCCACCAGACCGCCGGGGATGCCTGGTCTCACCCTGGAGATACCCATTAAGGGACCATCTCTCAGGGAAGCTAGGAAGGGTTTCGCAGCGGTCGAAGCGCCTTGGGACCCTACGGGTAAGTAGTGCGCTATATAAATGCCAATACATTTACATACATTTACATCTTCCACTCCTCCTTCTCCACATATGCCAGGGGGGTCCTCATCTGGGTGGCGCCCGGGATCCCTTGCGCTGATGGCAGCTATCTCCTGGTGCGGATCAGGCTAGATGACAGGGAATTCTTACTCCTGAACTCCTATGCACCGAATATCGATGACCCGAACTTTTTCTCTCATCTTCAGGATGTTGCTGTTTCGGATCTGGACGCCCCTTTCCTCTGGTTTGGAGATTTCAATTGCGTATTAGACCCTGATTTAGACCAACATCCCCCTCGGTCTGGCACGAAGCCCCGCATGACGGCGCGTCTTTAGGAAGTAATGCACAACTTAGGGGCGCTGGATGTGTGGCGAACTAGCCATCCCACTCAGAAGCTATATAACTGTTATACCCAGATGCATGGCACCCATAGTAGATTGGACCGCGTACTTGCGGCTAATCTCGCCCCGTCTCTCACCTTGACGGTTACGCATCAGGCCCGATACTTGTCAGATCATGCCCCAGTGACATGCATGGCATGGTGGGCTGATCAGGCTGCCCGTCCCCGCACCTGGCGGATGCCGACCGACATTCTTCAAGACCAGGTGGGTAAAGACCATGTGGAGACTGCCCTATCGGATTACATAGATCTGAACTGGGGGAGTGGTGATTTACCCTACTCCACCAAGTGGGAGGCCCTGAAGGCAGTGGTACGCGGAGCCTGTATGGGCCTTCGCATACGGGGTCCGGAAACAGCTACTGTCTGAGCTGCGAGATGCGGAAGTTGTGCTTCAGTGTACCCAGACTCGACCAGGTCCTGACGCTTCGGACCAGGAGGCGGAGAAGGAGGCTCAGGTGTCGGTACATGACATCAACACCCGCCTTGATAAATATACCTTAGGCCAATACAGACAGCGTCTTCACCGCGAAGGCGGCAAATCTGGACGATTATTGGCCTGGATCCTTCGACGTGAATTTGCGCCTGAGAGGATAGTTGCCCTGCAAGACCCAGGTGGTGATATGGTGCACTCGTAATCTGCTATTCTTGAGGTCCTCCGATCCCACCTGCAGACCGTATATGCAGCTGACCCCTTGGGAACGGAGGAGTCCTATCGGCCCTATCTCCGGGACTTAGACCTCCAGACCCTCTCGGAGGAAGCGGCGAAGGAACTTGATGTTGAGTTGACGCTGCACGAGATCGGCGCTGCGCTGGCTGCCCTGCCACGAACTAAGACCCAAGGCGGGGACGGTTTCCCACCTGAATTTTACCACTCGTTCGGGGAAGTCCTGGCCCCCCTCTTATTGCAGGTTTATAATTAAGCCCTGGAGTCTGGCATTCTTCCACCTACCATGAACCAGGGAGAAGTCTGCATGATCTTGAAACCGGGTGGGGACGGTTGCGACCCCGCAGCATTCATGCCTATCACCCTGATCAATACGGAGGCAAAGATCCTCACTAAACTATTGGCCACTCGCCTAGCCCCGCACATGACCCACTTGATCCACCCGGACCAGCGTGGGTTTATCCCTGGCCGTAATACGGCGATGAATTTGCGGCGCCTGAATCAGATCCTCCACGAGGTACGCGGGAGAGAAGGTCCTCAGGTGCTTGTGTCAATCTACCTGGCTAAGGCCTTTGACACGGTAAACTGGGGGTATCTACTGGAGATGCTCCAGAAGACGGGTTTCGGATCGGTGTTCTGCAACTGGATCCGTGGGCTCTATGGGGCACCCCGTGCTAGAGTTCGGCTTGGGTCGGCCCACTCGGAGGAATGGTCCCTGGGGAGGGGTACTCGCCAGGGGTGCCCTCTCTCCCCTCTCCTGTTTGCCCTAGCAATAGAACCCCTGGCGGTTTCTGTTCGCGCCGAGTTGGAGCAGTGGGGAATTAAGGTAGGTGATACCGCAAACGTGATCTCTCTCTATGCCGACGACGCTTTATTCTATTTGACGTCCCATGGCGAATCGCTTCCCGCATTGATGCGGATTCTGGACCACTTTGGCGCGGCCTCTGGGTTACGCATTAACCTTAGTAAATCCTTGATTTTCCCCCTTGCAGGCTGTGCTCCTAACCCGAGCGCAGATCTCCCGTGCTTGGGCCTCAGATGGGAGCGGGAGGCATTCCGATATCTCGGCATACAGGTGGCCTCAACTGATGAGCGCCTACTGACTTACAACCTCGACCGAGTGCCCCGGGCTCTCCACAAGTCTGTCTCTTTCTGGAACATGCTTCCTCTCTCCCTTATGAGACGATTGGCGATCGCCAAGATGGTGATGCTCCCCAGGATACTGTACTTTTTGCAGAATACCCAGTGTCCGCTTCCTCCCCGAGTGTTTCGCACACTCGACTCGCTCCTCACGTCTCTACTCTAGGCAGGCGGGCGTAGCAGAGTCGCTCTGCGCACAGTGACCCGATGTTGGGAGGTGGGAGGCCTCGAGGCCCCAAGGTTTGACTTATATTATTATGCGGCACAGCTCCTCCCGGCCGCAAGGTGGTTCGCGGATGAGGAGAACTGGGAACTGAAACTACTGACGGGCACGGCAAACAAGAAGGTTCTAAGAAAGGCCCTGAGGCAGGGAAGGGGTGCGGATGAGGCTTTGCCCTATGCGGTATGACACACAGCGGGAATTTGGCAGCGATTCGTTGAGAAGGTATTGAGACGGGCCCCCTTCCATAGGGAGCTGCCGGTGTGGATCTTAGCCCCAGTGCTCCGGATGGAGGAGAATATGTCCTAATGGCGATGTGGCAGATGTGAGACTTTGGCGGACCTCTATCCAGATGACTCTTTTGTGTCCTTTGAACGAGCTACGGAGTTCTTTGGATTGAGTAGGGGGCAGTACCTCCACTATAGAGGGCTCCAGGACATAGCTAGAACGACGTGGCCTCAGTTCCCGGAGGCGCATCCGCTGACCCACACCCTCGACATCATTTTATCGTGTGGTAGAGGTAGAAGGCTGATTTCCCTGCTGTACTCAGCCATGCGTCGGGATTCAACCCCACCGACCGCGCCGCCCTGGGCGGCCTGGGAGGCAGACTTGGGGGTGGCTTTGGAGCCGGGACAGCGTAAATGAATTGGGCTTCTGACCCGAAAAGTCTCGTGTAATGCCCGTTTCAAGCTGATACATTTTAACTTTGTCCACCGTACCTATATGACCCCGGTCTCCCTGAATCGCATTTCTGAGGATAGGAGACACAACTGCCCTAGGTGTGGAGCGCAGAAAGCGGGATTTTTCCATCTAGCATGGGAGTGTCCTCAGGTCAGTACCTTTTGGAGGGAGGTGGTGGACCATATTGGTCGTGCTACAAAACTCAGGATTGCGCTGGATCCGCGCCATTGTCTCTTGGCCCTGGTACCCAAACCTAGAAAGAGGAATCTGTCCTATAAGTTTTTACAATTACTACTAGTTTTGGCAAGGCGGCGCGTACTATAACTTGGATGGGTCAGAGGGCTCTCGAGATGTCCCTCTGGCTGCGAGATGCTAGAGAATGGTCCCTGGCTGAAGAGACGCGCATGCAGCGCACTCGCCGGGATGGGAAACTACAGGATGACCTGCTCGCCTGGAGGATGATGTGCATGGAGGGGCTAACGGATGATGATTCAGATGCCACCAGCGCCGAGTTGTTCACCCCTGACGGGTCTGAGTCCGAGAGTGACGGGGAGGGAGTCGGGTTGGAGGGCCCGGGTCCGGTGTAGTGCCCCACTAGACGCACACTAATGTTCCTTGTTATGTATAACTGTGATTTGCTGTGATCCCTAAAGGTCTTCTCCTAGATATAATGACTGCACCTTCTTGGGCCCCGCATGGATAGCCTGATTCTTTAAGTACTTTATCAATGATGCCACGCACTGGGGGTTTGTTCCTTGCTCTATGTTAAAACAGTGTTTTATTACAAAAAATAGAAAAAGTGGCTATCCTGAGGGATAGGAGTGGGATTGCATGAAGGACGTGGGGAAGGGATAATTTTGTAAAAATCAGCGAATACAATGATATATACATATTTTAATGCACGGCTAAGTTTACTTGACACATGCTCTAATTCTACGCCGCCCAACCTCCGGGATGTAGGCCTATATGGCTGTGTATTGTCCTGAACACTGCATGTAGATAATCTTGCCTTTGATTGGCCTGAAAAGCTATGAGAACCTGTGCCTTCTAAGGTTTCGCAATAAACATATTTAAAAAAAAAAGTGTCTTCTGTAACATTTCCTGTACGTTGATTTACACACCTGTGTGCTTTACTGTGCCTTTATTTGAGCTCTGACACTCTACAATGAGACGAGTAGTGTTGTAAAAAAAACTTAAATGAAAATAAACTAGGACGATCCGTTGAAATCATTGTGAAATTCCTCAGACACACAGACAAATCTTTCCTTCTTTCAGTGTACGCACACCTCTTACATCGAAGGTTGAAAATCCTGCCTCGTAGTTTCTTTAAATTACTTATTAAGTTACAAGTTGTGCACCTGTGTTTCTTTACAGTGAATTGCAAAGGTGCTTGGCTCCAGATAGCTCCCAGACTGGGGATAACCGGGTGGAGGTGTCTGCCCACCGTGGTTTATTATTGTTTTTTGTAGCACTCTCTGAGGGGGGCGGGGAGGAGATTGTGAGGCCTGGGGCAGAAGGTGTGGTACCTTGCAGCGTGTCCCTTGTGCGCCCTGCTGGTGCCCAAAACGATTTAAATTGCATTTGGACAACTAAGGTGCCCCCTTTGTACTCACCAAAGGCAGTGACCCTGAGCCTTCAAAGTTACTAAGGCTTAATTTGAGCCTGGGTGCAGGGGAGGCTCACCGCCACTTGTTTTTGCGATGAGGCACTTCATTTTCTGCAACATACTTTGATCCCGGCAGGGGCGCGAAAAACACAAAATGGAAAGAAGAAGAAAGAAAAAGATGGAAGAATAGTGACAAAGGGGGCAGCGGGGATGGAAAAGAACCTGCGGGAGTGAGGTACGGAGTCTGGGGGTGTCTGCTGGGGGGAGAAAGAGGCAGGAGGAGTGAAGACCAGGCAGCCTTGAAACTCAGCGGGTCCCACCCTCACTCTTTTATAAACTAAGCCCTGGTCCCACTACGGGAAGGGGTGAGGGACTCACAACAAAGATAATATTGTAAAGCACCACTCACACTTGATAAACTCAATGAGTTGGTGTGGAATAAAGCCCTGAGCTGTGCTTTGTGGTTTACAGCCCCCATGCACAATGCTTTTCTGCTCAGTAACCCCCCGCTAGTGTCACTGTGGCCCTATCGCACCCTTTGTCCTGGGAAAGCGCCTGCGAAGACCTAAGATCTAGCGTAGGCGCTTTCTCCAGAGCTGAGAGGCCTTCTTGTCTGGGCAGGGCCCCAGCCCCGTTCTTTGTCCTCGCTGCCATACTTTGCATGCCATGCATGTGTGAAGGGGGCCATAATGAGCCCCCCTCGATGTCAGGCTGGCCGGGTGTGGGGGAGGGGTATCTTTTACGGCCCAGGCTGCGGGGCTAATTACAGAATAATAATGAGCATTGGCCGTCATGCCTTGTAAAATCAGAGCGTCATCGCACCTAATAGTTCAAGTAGCGCGCAGGCCGACCCCTCACCCCGATCGAGGAAATCTTGCAACCCAATTTCAAGTTACAGTAGCACTTTAGTTTGCTACATATGACTACAACAAGTGTTTGTGTAATACATCTGTACTTTATACCATCTTCTCTAACTCAAGATTTCTCATTCTGTTTAACGACGAAAACAAGAAAAGCGAGGCAGAGTCTGCTCACGCTGCCTGCACGCGCCAGTCGGCCCTCTGATTGGTTAATAAGAAACACCAATCAGAGGGCCGACTGGCGTGTGCAGGCAGCGTGATGAGGAGCCTGCTCTCTCCCGATGATGTCAGGGAGAGAAAGAACACAAAAAACACACCCCTCTGTCCCAAAAAGACGGGGCTTAAATGGAGTGATGCCCCTCTCCTTTAATGGCTGGCCTTCGTTTAGGAAGAAGTGTGGCTCAGGGGTTAGAGGCGGCAGACCCGGAAGCTGAGATCGGCCCTGGACCAGGGTTCAATTCCCCACCTCGGCGGGTCTTGGGCTCAAAAATTCCACGGACTCGATAATTCTCGCTCCGGTGCCTTCTCAACTCACGGGTTCACACTCTGCGACTCTGGGCAATAGCTTGCTTAATCTCCACAACGGCCCCTCGCGGCGGGATGCCTGGCTTTCACCTTGTGGATACCCTGCCGGGGTTATCTCACAGGGGAATACCAGGACGGGTTCCCTAAGCAAGCGCTGGGAAACCCTTTGTGGGTAGCTGTGCGCTATATAAGCTCAAATACATTTACATTTACATTTAGGAAGCAGCCAAGGCAGGTTCATGCCCCCATACACTGTTTACATTAAATCTCCGCTGCGCGAACACTGCTGCACAGTGTAACGCTAGGCCGAGACCTAAAAAAGAAAGCCTGGGCCCATTATTAGTGATAGTGCTGTGCTAGTTAAATAAAAAAAGAAATAAACGTTGCCAGAGAGCCTGGCCTGCTTGCAAAAGCAGAGAGGAGAAAGCCTGTTAAGAAAATAGTGTTTGGAGGATGTAATTAAAACATACCATGTAACAACACAAGTAGAATGGCCAGTCCGGGTGAGAGGTTACAAATGTAGACAAGGCGGTACTAAGAAGGGACTAACAAGCCTATTAACGAACTAGAGGTCAATATTTACAGAGGACAATGACCCAATTCAAAATATGGGTGGAGAGTGGGTGGAGCTTCAAGTCCATACCTCAATACAGCATGCCTCAGAGAGAAAGTGCAAGCGCTGCCCAGCAGAGACCTGCAAATAGTCCCATCAGGTGAATGTACTTTGCGTGTTCTATTCACTGCTCTTTGAAAGCCAGCCTTGTGCTATTCTTAAGTAGAGTTTATTGCTAAGTGTTCACACTGCTCGCAAGCTTTTTTATGGGTGCTCCTGATAGATATGAATCAGGAATCAAAGGCTGTCTGTTTTTGTGAAATGCGCTGCTTTTCTGTTCCTCTAATGTGATAAAGCATGGAGTTGTGGAAATCATCCATTCCTTTCTCTTTTCTTTTTTTCTATACAATTTACGACAACCCCAACACTACTAGCCTATCATAAAAAGTATTTGTGATATCTTCAAAGGCTTTTTTTCTTTAATATGGGATGTGTGCTGCTTTTGTAAAAATGTTCCTTTTTAATCTCTTTATTTTCTAAAGCATCTACAATATTATTAAAAGTCCAAAGGACCTCAGGGACTGTAAATATAACCATTTACAACTCCACAGGGACACCTAGTAACCGCCTGTGGTACTGCACCATTTTCTTGCTTCAAAGATTTAATTTAATTACATATGCTACTGCCGGGATATTGAAGAAAAAAAACTAAAACTAACAAACATTATAATTTGCTACAACGATAACTCAAACATTCAGTAATACGAGACCTAATGCATTGCAAATGCTTGTTTGGGACAAGCAAGGGTGAACAACAGACATCCGCTGCTGTGGTGGCATTCGCACCCTCTTGCTGGCACAGAGGGGTGACACATTCCCACACTGGATGTCTGCTTGGCCATGGGCGGAGTCAATGCTTCATTGACACTTCAACCAGCCAATAGCTAACGATGTCTGAACCACAGCCCATTTCTATTGTTGATATTTCGTTTAAAGTGATTTTTTGAGATTACATTAGCCTCAAGAGACAGACCTGAAAGGGAATAAGAGAGTTATTCAGAATAGCCAAAATCACTGTCTGTCTGTAGTATTTACTGTCAGGGATCTTCAAGTTTCCTAAGATGGAGCCCCCGGGTCAACCTGGTGGCGAAGGACATTAAAAAAATAATTATTAGCCCCACACCCTTGAAAAAAGCTCCCTAATTGTGGTGAGCATTAGTTTTTTTTGTTTTATAATAACAAGCTCCCTCTTTAGGGGGGTGGGGGGGTGTTTTTAAAAAACATAAAAGTTGCAAAGGTTTGGTGAAGATCCACCAAACGTTTTTATAATTTGACAGGAATCGGCAAGACGGTTAGTGGCTGTTTCTAAATTTTGCAGACAGAACTCTGTCAGGGCAGCGGATGTAATGTCCCCTCTTAGCACTGGGGTCTCTAGTTGGCAATGGCATACACCTTTGACCAAATAGGGAACCTGGCTTCTAAGTCAGGGAAAGGTGATTACACTCCTGGATAACCCCGGCTCACCCCCTTGGTAGCTTGGCATGAGCAGACAGGCTTATTTCAGATGCAGTGTGTTAAGCATTTGTGAACACATACAGTAATACGGTAAAAATACTACAGATGGACACAACACAGGTTTTATAAAAATAAGTATTCTTTATATAGACTTAACACAAGACAACAAACGACAACAATCCACAATACTGTACTTAAAATAGAGTTAAAGATGGTAGAAGTCACTTAGTTCAAGTTGATGATAAATGCGACACAGTTTTCACAAAAGTACCTGGATATGTAAAGCAAAACAAACAAAAGACTCGCAGAGTTAGAGATGCGTTGGTTCCTTGCTTCGGGGAGACGATGAGTCGCGCCTTAATGCTGGTGCAGAGTAGGGGATGCGTCTTGGTCCTTATCGGAGAGGAGGTGATGCGTAGACTCTCGTACTGCGGCCCGGTTATGATGCAGCAAGATGGGGCCTCGCTGCGACAATCTGGTACGATGCAATAAGATGGTGCTCTTGATGCGACGATGTAAAAATGATACGTGCCGGGATGCCATGCGGAAAACTCTGTATCTTTGGAGCCACGACAGGCCCTGTGACACGCTTCTCCGGTGATGCAACAGCAATCCTTGCGGTGGTGACACGCTTCTCATGTGATGCGTCGGCTTACAGCTTTGATGTAGGCACACTTCTCTGGTGATGCTGCACCGACCTCTGCGGCGGCGACATGTTTCTCCGGCGATGCAATGGCAACAGTTGCAACTGCAGCATGCTTCTTCTCGATGCTTCACGCTTCCAGCTCCCAGTGACACGCAGGCTTCTGCAGACAGAATTCCCAGCAAGGAAATTCAGAGGAGAGCTGGTAGTGAAGTCTTTTGTCCCTGAGACTTCAACAAGAGGCAAACACAAGTTCAAGCCCTTGGAGTAATATTCTGCAAGATGATGAAAGTTCTTTAAAAGTTCCTTCTCCTCTCCTTGGCATTGAGTACACTACTGTAGGCCAACCCAGCAACACATCACTGTGGCAGGGGGTCAGTCCAACTCCTACAGCTTCCTTGGTTCTTCTCCTTGGCAGAGGTTCGTCTTGTTGTTCCATAAGTGATCTAAAGTCTTGGGGTCCGAGTCCCCATATTTTTTACAAGCAATTCGTTTGTCCTCTGAAGTCAGAGGGTCCTGTACCCAGTCCAAACCAGTTCTGTGCAGTCCTGGAGTACTTTGTTTACATGACTCTGGCTTTCCATTGGCAGGGTGGGCCAGGGTCATCAGACACACCACAGGAGGTGGATCCAGCATTGTGGAAGGCAGGCACAGCCATATTCAGACCCAGGTGCTACTACTCCCACCCGTCTGCATGCAGATAGGTCTATTCAGCCTTGTGCTGACTCACCTTGTCTCCTGGAATCCCCCAGCCCCTGTTACTCACAAAACCAGACACACAATACACAAGCAAGCAGAGACAGGCTGGATGGTTAGGCAAGAAAATACCTACTTTTTAAAAGTGGTATTTTCAAAAACAGAATGTTAAAACCAACTTTACTAAATGATGTATTTTATCATTCTCAGTTCAGGCATACTAAATACAAATTTCTACCTAGTCCCCTGGGTCAGTTAGGATTATAAGATGCTATAATCAAACTGCCCATTCTGGCCTATGTGGAGCAAGTAGCTTCGCAATAGTGAAAAAGGAAAATGGCTGTAATTCATTATTAGGACATGCCACACACAGCACGGCATGTCCTACCATATACTTACAATACACCCTGCACTTGGGCCTACCTCAGGGTTGACTGATATGAAGAATGGGGAAGGTTTAGGGACTGGCAAGTGGATCCACTTGCCCAGTTAACATTGCAGTACCAGACTGCACACAGGCTTTGCAATGGCAGGCCTGAGACACACTTTACAAGCTGCTTCTGTGTGTGGCACAACCGGTGCAACAAGCCCACCAGCAGCATCTGATTTACAAGCCCTGGGCACACATGGTGCACTGTGCTAGGGTCTGACAAGTAAATCAAATAACCCAATCATGGAGTCACTAATCTATACATCAATTTAACATAGGAAGCACTACACTGTGGCACTGAATAGCAGTGGCACAGTGCATCTAAGCAGAAAAACAGATCAAAAACAGAGTAGGCAATCAGTAAAAAATGGAAGGGTGACTCACGCCAATAATACCAGGTCTAACATACCCCACCACCCTGCCTGATAGAGCCCTGTCCACCGAACCCTACATCTGGTCTTTACTTGACAGTCTTAGAGTTGAGTCTAGTGAAGTAATGAGGCGATACTTTTCCATGTGCACTTCATTTTTAGCTCTGGTTTAGAGACAGCTTCGATATTTCAAAAGACTTCATAGACACAAAACATAGACATAAATATTGACATAAAAAGGCACCATTGATTAGGTTCAGAATACAAGGCGGTGTCACAATTGATTAGTTTTAGAATACAAGGCGGTGGCGAGCAGTGGCACCGTTGATTAGGTTCAGTAGACAAGGAGGTGGCAAGTAGTGGGCACCATGGATTAGGTTCAGGACACAAGGCGGTGGCAATTGGTGGCACCATTGATTTGATTCAGAATACAAGGTGGTGTCTAGCAGTGGCCCCATTGTTTAAGTTCAGGATACAAGGAGGTAGCGAGCAGCGGGCACCATTGATTAGGTTGAGAATACGAGGTGGTGGTGAGCAGCGGGCACCATTGATTAGGTTGAGAATACGAGGTGGTGGTGAGCAGCGGGCACCATTAATTTCGTTCAGAATACAAGGTGGTGGCGAGCCTGCTCGCCACTGCACCAGTACCAGCCGGCACTCTCAACAGCCGCTTCACTTTGCCCCCTCACTTCACCGGCATACCGGCACAGGCACCACAAGCAGCGAGAAACAGGGAGTCCCCCTGGGCCGCACCGCATTGTGCCGCATTGCACCAGCAAGTGGCCGGCGGGAGTGTGAGAGTGCGGGGGGGGAGATCAGCGTCGTTGGGTACTGCTTCGGAGCTGTGGCAAGAGGAGCTGCAGCGGGAGGCAGGGCTCAAGGCAGGGAGACATGGAGGACACTGCGGGAGGAGCCAGACGCTGCTAGTGGAGCAAGAGGAGTCCAGCATTCTCCAGGCACCGCAGCAATGGGCACTGGGCACTGGGCACTGGGCACTGGGCTTGACTTGACTCCCAGCAGCCCCCCCCAGGCACCCCCTCCCAGCATGGGAAAGCAGCGCAAAAGCAAAGCGCAAAGTCTAGATAAAGCTAATCACACAGCGGCAGGTACCGTGCTATCCACCTGGCACCGGGGTGCAGCACTGTCGCGAGTCCCTGGGGGGTTCAGAGTTGTAACTGGCTGCTGTGATTGGCTTGGAAGGCCTCTGCGCAGAGGTCACAAGGAGCAAACATTGGGGCTAAAATCGTCCGTACTAGCTGTAGTTATAGCTGAGGGGCAGCATAACAGCGTCAGGAGCGCCAGGAGCTGGGCTCAGTGTTCACCAATCTCACCAGTTCAGCGCTACGGTCTGCAACCACCACACTTCCCGCCCTTTCCGCCCAGGTACCGGGTGTATGACATGAGGTCCGGTCGAGTACAGGAGATCGGCGCCCTAAGACCTCAGGTCGGAGAAGAAAGGGCAAGGCATGCCCCTCCATAGTCCAGAACAGCAAGGAACTGGCTTTAATTTCGACAGACGGAGACCCAATTGTAGGAGGGTCATTGAGAGAGAAATCTAAAGCACTTCTAGTTCAACCAAAAATATTCACAAAATTCAATTTTATAAAAGACATCGGGGCCGTCCACTACTCTAGCAACGCCACTGTGAAAGGTCTTCAGTCCCCCTGACTACCAGACCAAGTACCAGCACTGGCATCATCACCAGGGCAGACAATCCAGTCAACTCTCCAAACCCAGCGGAAACAGCAAACTACAGCACAAGTTCACAATCAAGCCACGGCAAAAAAAGCGGAGATTTCCACAATTTCCTCAACAACATCTTTAACCACATTGCTGCTGCCATATATTCCCCTCTGTGCGCTGGAATTTTCAAAATCCCATGTTATGTGACAAGGTCAACTCGTCATAAGCACAGGGCAGGTAAAACCCATGACGAGTTGACCTTGTCACTAGCATCGAAGGGGTTAACTACAGATATAACCACATCAACAAAAATTGAATACATAAATGAAGGTCTACAAAACAATACAGAAAAACCCACAGAACAAAATAACAACGGAATCCCCTACAATCAGCCCTTTAACTAGCCCCATGCAGCATGAGGCAGAGAACCCGCAGCTCACAGGAGACTCGATATCCACTGGAATAACTCAACTTCACCCTGTGGCACCAACAGGGTCACTCGGATCTCAGAAGACCCAGAAATCTCTATAAGCAGAAGCAAATAAATCAATTACAGGAGCTACCTCAATTAGGACAATAACTCTAATCATAACATCAGGAGCCCCTCTGAATGCACAGGCACTAAAGTCCCCAAAAGGAGGAGGCCAGTCACTGGCAAAGGAAAAAGAACAACAGGCCAACTGGAGAAAGCAGTCCAGTTCAGATACACTCAGCCCAGAAAATAAGCTGATTAAACAGCACTCTCCTCGGGTCATCGAAGGGTTTGCCAACGGTTCCCAAGATTCAAACATATCTAACGGTGATATGACTGACACGCATAGGTACAACCTTAGTTCCATCAGCCTAGTGAGTCAGAAGTTGTCACCCCCGTCAGCCAACCTAAAATCTCCAAAGCAGGAGTAAGACAGGGCTGATTTATCCTATTTAGGGGAGGACATGCTGGTAGCATACGCCCCAGACCAACAGCTGGGTCCTCTCACGGAGAAGATGAAGGGATCACTCACAGCGTTGACGAATTAGCACCCTTGAAAAACCACCAAACCAAACAGGGTAGCAAAAAGGCCCCCTGGTTCAACGATGACCTTAAGAAATCCAAGAAACTATGCCGTACTCTCGAGAAAACATGGAGAAAAAACCCAACCAATGACAACCTGACCTCCTTCAAGACAGCCACCCGCAAATACCACCAACTAATCCGATCCACCAAGAAATCAGCATTCAAGGATCGACTCGACAACAACGCCCATAACAGCAAGGAACTATTCAACATCGTCAAAGAATTTAACAACCCCACCGCAGCCTCAAACGACATCACTCCCTCCCAAGACCTCTGCGATTCGTTATCCTCTTTCTTCTACAACAAAATAGCCGACATACATAACAGCTTTGAGAACATTTCCAATGAACAGCGCACTCCACCCACCTCCGAACCCAAACCGCCCTCTAACAACCTTAGCGCCTGGTACCCAATCACCACTGAAGACACCATCCGCCTGATGAACTCCATTCACTCAGGATCGCCAACCGACCCATGTCCCCACCACATCTTCAACAAAGCAGACTCCATCATCGCACCCCATCTCCGCGATGTCATCAACTGCTCCTTCAACTCCGCTACCTTCCCAGAAAGCTGGAAACACGCCGAACTCAGCACCCTCCTGAAGAAACCCACAGCAGACCCCTCTGAACTTAAGAACTACCGTCCCATCTCCCTACTCCCATTCCCTGCCAAAGTCATTGAGAAAGCCGTCAATAGCCAGCTTGCCGCCTTCCTTGAATCCAACAACTCCCTCGACACCTCACAGTCCGGCTTCCGAGCCAAACACAGCACCGAAACTGCCCTCATTGCAGCGACAGACGACATCCGAACGCTTCTGGATAACGGAGAAACAGGCGCCCTCATCCTACTCGACCTCTCCGCCGCCTTCGACACAGTCTGCCATAGCACCCTCATACAACGCCTCAGCAACATCGGCATACAAGGAAAAGCCTTAGACTGGATTATCTTGTTCCTCGCCGGGAGAACCCAGTGAGTCCGACTCCCCCCATTCAAATCAGAAGCCACCGAAGTCATCTGCGGAGTACCACAAGGATCATCACTCAGTCCCACCCTCTTCAACGTTTACCTGAGTCCCCTCGCATCCATCGCACGACAACACAACCTTAACATCATCTCTTACGCTGACGACACCCAGCTGATCCTTTCCCTCACCAAAGACCCTAACACTGCCAAAACCAACCTACATGAAGGCATGAAAGAAGTAGCCGAATGGATGAAAGTCAGCCACCTAAAACTCAACTCAGACAAAACGGAAGTCCTCATCCTAGGATCATCCCCCTCTGCCTGGGATGACTCATGGTGGCCATCGGCCCTGGGCACGGCACCCATACCCACAGACCACGCTCGTAACCTAGGCTTCATCCTAGACTCTTCCCTCTCGATGACCAGACAAGTCAACGCCGTCTCATCCTCTTGCTTCAACGTACTTCGTATGCTCAAGAAAATCTTTCATTGGATTCCCACCGAAACAAGAAAGACTGTCACCCACGCACTGGTCACTAGCCGACTGGACCATGGAAACACCCTCTACGCTGGTACCACAGCCAAATTACAGAAAAAACTCCAACGCATCCAAAACGCATCAGCCAGACTCATATTGGACATCCCTCGCCAAGCTCACATTACCGGTCACCTGAAAGACCTCCACTGGCTTCCCGTCAACAAGAGAATAACATTCCGTCTCCTCACCCACGCACACAAGGCCCTTTACAAACTAGGACCCGAATGCCTCAACACATGACTGTCCTTCTACACACCCACCCGCCAACTAAGATCCTCCAATCAAGCCATCGCCGCAGTTCCGCGCATCCACAGATCCACCATGGGAGGAAGATCCTTCTCCTACCTGGCGGCCAAGACCTGGAATTCTCTCCCCACTTACCTCCGCCTTACGCAGAACCACATCTCCTTCAGAAAGGAACTTAAGACCTGACTATTCGATAAATAATGCACCCCCTCCCTCAAGCGCCTTGAGACCCTCTGGGTGAGTAGTGCGCTATACAAATTCTTGAACTTGAACTTGAACTAGATGAATCACCCGCACCCGTTCTCACCTGACAATCAGTCCTCGTGGGGAAAGAGGGAAGTGGGCTCAAAGGGGCGGGGTCACTCAAACCTGCAAGATGGAAGCGCCTGGTCTTCCCTCTTAAAAACCATGCAATTGTCAGTGGAGGCGCTACAATATCAATCAGACAAGATGGACATACAGATTTCACTATTAAACACTCTGGCCGTGTTTACATCAGGGATCAATGAAAAATTGGGGGAAAAAAACAACTCGAGCCGCTAGTGTTAGCTGCCTCACTGACGACCTGTACGCACTTCTTACAGCAGACAACAGCTCAAAGCAGTTCTGCGAAATTACCAGGGTTCCGCGCCAACGTTACCTGCCACCGATGCCAACGACCCGGCCACTACGCCAATGATCCCAACTGCCCGAAAAACCAGAGCCCCATGCCCCGCCAGGTCGCTGCCGCCGCCCTGGGAGAAGAACAAACCCACGAAGACACCGAAGAGTACGAGCCAGACCAGCCCGAGTGGGAGCCAGCCGCCATGTCCCTGGTCTGCCTAGGGGAAAGAGACCTGATCCCGCGGGCACCCCTTCCCGCCAACACGCAGAAGTACAGCCAGTGGGTCAACATTAATGGGCACCGGGCTGAAGCCCTCCGCGACACCGGGGCCAGTGTGACCGCAGTCCGCTGCCACCTGGTGACACCGGACCAGATCTTACCGAACATCCTCTGCCCAGTACGGTCGGCCGATAACTCCGAGAGCCTGTGTCGGATGGCCTGCGTCCCCTTCGAGTGGGGAAGGGTATCCGGCATGCTAAAAGTGACTGTCCGCGATGATGCCCCCGTGGACTGCCTCCTGGGAAACGACCTTGAAAGTTCTCCCTGGGCAGCCGTTGAGCGAAGAGAACATCTGGGGATGCTGGGCCTCCCGGAATGGGTCTGCGTGACAACCCGGTCCATGGCCGCCCGCGCCGTCCCCAGTCCCGAAGAACCAGAATGGCCGGAACCCCCTCCACCGATCGTCCAAGAAGGAGCAACCCTGGAAACCAGTTCCCCGGAGTCCAGCGAAGAAGGACTGGATCGACTCCGGGACCTTCCCGAACTGGCCCAATGGCATCAAGAGGGTGGCCCCACTCAGGAACAATTTCGACAGGAACAGAGAACATGTCCCTCCCTCGAGGGACTCCGACAGCAAGCCCTCGCCCAGAGCGCAGGAGACACCTCGGGATCCCACTGGATTTATTGGGACAATGAACTGCTCTACAGTGAGCAAAAGATTGCCGAGCTGGGGCCAGTCGGGTGTTGGTGGTTCCCCTCCGCTTTAGAGACTTCCTCTTGAACCTAGCACACGATGTGCCTCTTGCCGGACACCTGGGGCAAGACAAAACGTACAGCCGCCTGGTGACCCACTTCTACTGGCCGAAGATGCGGAACGATGTAGCGAACCACTGCCGGGCCTGCCCAACCTGCCAGGCCAGCGGGAAGAGTGGCCGAAAACTCAAAGCACCCTTGCAGCCGTTCCCCATCGTCACCACCCCGTTTGAACGGGTGGGAATAGACATTGTGGGGCCCCTGGAGCCCAGAACAGCACAAGGATACCGGTTCATCCTGGTCCTGGTGGACCACGCCACCCGCTATCCCGAGGCCATTCCTCTTCGAACTGTGATGGCGCCCGTGGTGGGCCGAGCCCTGATGGGGATCTTCTCACGAGTGGGCTTCCCCCGGGAAGTCGTCAGCGACAGGGGCACAAACTTTATCTCTAAATACATGAAGTCCCTCTGGCAACAGTGCGGGGTCACCTACAAATTCACGACCCCCTATCACCCACAAGGAAATGGACTGGTCGAGCGGTTTAACCGCACCCTCAAGGGGATGTTCATGGGCTTGGAAGAACCCCTACGACGCCAATGGGATGTGCTGCTCCCGTGCCTCCTGTTCGCCTACTGAGAAGTCCCTCAGAAATCCCTGGGCTTCAGCCCATTCGAGCTACTGTATGGACACCCCGTCCGGGGTCCCCTCAGCCTAGTCAAAGAGGGATGGGAGGTGGCCCCTCAGAAGACTCCTCCGGATGTATACAAGTATCTCCTGACCCTCCGTAACCAGACCCGGCGATTCAGGGAAATCGCCATAGCCAACCTTGAGGCCAGTCAGGAAGACATGAAGCGATGGTAAGACCAGCATGCCTCCTCCATCGAGTTGGAGCCGGGACAACAGGTCTGGGTGATGTCCCCGGTTGAACCCTGCGCCCTACAGGACAAATGGACGGGGCCCTTCAAGGTGGTAGAGCGCAAGGGTCCAGTCACCTACCTGATCGACATGGAGTCACCCTGGAACCCCCTTCGGGTCCTCCACGCCAACAGACTCAAACCCCACTTCGTGCGCTCGGAACTCAGCCTCCTGATGGCTACCGATAGTGGGACGGAAGAAGACTCAGAGCCCCTTCCCGACCTGCTGAGAACGCTCGACCAGGACGGCTCCGTGGAAGGGGTCAGACTCTCCGATGCCTTATCCTCAGAGCAACGCCAAGACTGTCGAAACCTTCTACTCCAATTCGCCGACCTGTTCTCCCTCATCCCCGGGGTCACCCCCTGGTGCCTTCACGACGTGGATACCGGGGATAGCCCCCCTATTCGACACAGGGCGTACCGAGTGCCAGATCGAGTATGCGCCTGCATTCAGACAGAAGTCTCCAAAATGCTGGCTCTGGGAGTGATCGAGCCATCTGACAGCCCATGGGCCTGCCCAGTCGTGCTGGTCCCCAAGGCTGCCGCCCCGGGCGTCGCCCCCGAGCTCAGGTTCTGTGTGGACTACCGGGGTCTGAACGCCGTTACCAGAACCGACGCTCACCCCATCCCCCGGGCGGATGAGCTGGTTGACCGCATGGGGGCCGCCCGCTACCTGAGCATCTTCGATCTGACAGCGGGCTACTGGCAGATCGGCCTCACCCCCGGGGCCCAGGAGCGATCCGCCTTCTCTGCCCCGGATGGCCACTACCACTTCAAGGTGATGCCATTCGGCATGAAAAACGCCCCAGCTACCTTCCAGAGACTCGTGAACCAGGTACTGGCGGGCCTCGAGGAATTCAGCGCCGCCTATCTGGACGATATTGCTGTGTACAGTCGCTACTGGGCAGAACACCTCCGGGAGGTCCTGAACGCCCTCCGGCAGTCCGGGCTCACCATAAAAGCCAGCAAATGTCAGATCGGCCAAGGGTCCGTGACCTACCTGGGACACCAAGTGGGGAGCGGTCTGGTGGCCCCCCTCCAGCTCAAGATCGCTGCCATCCAGGCCTGGGAACCTCCAGTCACCCAAACAGAGGTCCGAGCCTTCTTGGGGCTCACCGGGTACTACCGGCGGTTTGTAAAAGACTATGGCAGCATTGTGGGGCCCCTCACAGAACTCACATCCAAGAAAAACCCCAAAACAGTCAACTGGACTCCAGAATGTCAGGCGGCCTTCGAGAAATTGAAGTCCGCCATGTGCACCGCCCCCGTGCTCCAGGCCCCCGACTACAGCCGGGAGTTCATAGTACAGACGGACGCCTCAGATCATGGCGTGGGGGCCGTCCTCTCCCAGCTCAACTCCGAGGGAGTCGATCAGCCAGTGGCCTTCATCAGCCGGCTCCTGCTGGCCCGAGAACAGCGCTGGAGCACCATCGAGCGGGAAGCCTTCGCCGTAGTGTGGGCCCTCAAGAAGCTCCGGCCCTATCTCTTCGGTACCCACTTCCGGGTGCAGACAGATCACCGACCCCTGCAATGGCTGATGCAGATGCGGGGAGAAAACCCAAAACTGTTGCGCTGGTCCATCTCCCTGCAGGGGATGGACTTCACCGTGGAGCATCGTCCAGGCCAAGACCACGCCAACGCAGACGGCCTGTCACGCTTCTTCCGCCTCGGCGAGGAGAGTACCCAAGAGGATGGGTGACTCTCCCTGCCTTCAGCTGGGGGGGGACGCATGTTGGACAGGCCTCGTGGACGGCCCGCTCCCTCCCCGCATGGCGGGGCCCGGACCCTTGCTCCCCTGTATCCAAGACAAGAATCATCCCGGCAACCCACCGGGACAACCCCCGGCCAGTCCACAACGGGACACCAACTCCTGAACACCCCGATATCGGCTGGCCGGGGCCCACGTCAGTACCACTGCCCCGGCCCAGCCGCCATTTTGAGACACTGCCCGACAAGGCCGCGTGGCCTCAGATCGACCCCAACCCTGGGCCTGGCCAGGCCCCGACATCGAGGCACCACCATCCACCCAGGAGGTGAAGAGACCACTTGGCAGGTCAATGGGAGAAGGAGTGTCAACGGCTCCCCCCCGCCAGGTGTCGATCGCCCCCGGCCTCCCCGGGCGCTGGCTCCACCCCCCTGCTGGGTGTCTGGACTCCCTCATCCCGGACCTCCCGACCTCCAAGTGTGAGGGTCCGGACATCAAAGGAGTCCAGACCTATAACTGGGGCAGCTCCAGAGCAGGAAGGCAGTTGTATCCTGGAGTCGAGAGACACCGAGACGAACTCATCCTTGAAGGCCTGCTGGCGCTGCCACGGCCCCTTCCTTGTGAACCACCTTCGAAGCCTGCTGGCGCTGCCGCGGCCCTATCCATCGTGAACCATCGTCGAAGCCTGCTGGCGCTGCCGCGGCCCCATCCTTCGTGAACCATCGTCCAGGCCTGCTGGCGCTGCTGCGGCCCTCTGCATCGTGAACCATCTTCCGGGCCTGCTGGCGCTGCCGCGGCCCTCACCACCTCGAACCATCTTCGTAGCCTGCTGGCGCTGCCGCGGCCCATCCTTGCGAACTCTCAAGCTCGAGGATAGTGAGCTCCATCTCTTGCTGTTCCAGTACCGGCCCGGTACTAAGACTGTCCCGCTACCCCTTTTCCCTTCAGAGACTAGAATTGGCAGGATCCTCGTATCCTGGTTCCCTTGTATCGTTATCACCTTGCCTCAAGATTCGTATATAAAGTGTGTTGAACTCATCCTTGTGTGGTGTCCATCTGTGAGGGGAAAGTTACTTGTCTGTACGATCACCGGAGACGGCCCTCACCGGAGGCCTCTCCCCCCTGTACTCGGCCGACCCTTTGGGTCTCCGTCTAACAGACTCAAACAGGGCTGCGTTTTGGCCCCCATGTTATTCAACCTATTTATGGCAGACTTAACACAGTCACTTAACTCCTGCAATTCACACGCGCCCAGACTGGGGGGCACCTCACTGTCCAATCTATTAGACAAGGACGACGTAGTGCTACTCAGCCACAAGGCAGTTGGCTTGCAACATCTTCCAAATGGTCTGCGGACCTACGTTGAAGAAAATAGCCTTTCAATAAACTTAAATAAAACCAGGCCCATGACAATCAACAGCAAACGAAAAAAGAGCTCCCAATGGTATTTGGGGGACAAGCACATTGAACCAGCGAAGACTTCAATTATTTGGGAGTCTACCTAGACAAAGAAGGATCATTCATCCGACAACAAGAAGAGATCAAAAGGGAAGGGACAATCCTTGCCCTATCCATGAAAGGTCTATCAGCTAAACTAGTATGCCCAACACTGAGCCCACTCTTATCGGTCGCACGGGCCAAAATCCTAGCTTCTATTACTTATGGTAGTGAAGCTCAGCACGGGAGAGATAACAATCTACTGGACAAAACGCTCGTAAAAGCACATAGAACCATATTCAGCCTCTCGACCTACACCTCACCGGCGCAAATCCGACTGGAGTTTGGTCTGATAAAGCAATCCTGGGCCAGCTATGGAGTATGCATTCATTGTTGGCATAAAATCAGTACATCAAACCCTAACACATTAAACCACCTCCTGTGGCAAGATCTACAACAGAGGGAGATATCGCCCGCAGGGCTGTACCTTCAGGAGGCGCCGACAAACACAGGCCTATTGCCCTTATGGGAGACACTTTGTCACCACTTAGTTTTCAAAAAAGCAGTGTGGAAGTCGATTAAAATACAGTCACTGGTTGAGGATAAAGCAGCTTTTCCCGCCAGAGCGCATGCTTGGATGACCCTGAACTCGTACAAGACCCTGGCCCCACAACAATATTTCAACATTGGCTACTCAAAAGCACTGAAATTAAAATCCCTAAAGTTACGTCTCGGAGTGATACCATGCAAGCAACACCTTCCTCCGTGGAACAGGGTGCAGACTTTCACACTAGGCAGTCAGTGCAAAAATGGCCAGGGAGACATCATTCAAACCATCTGCTCTTGCACGGAGATGCTCCAAGAAAGGAGGCACCTGCTAAAAACTCCCTTTAACCAAAGAGGGATTTGGACAAGGAGGCAGGCAGTTTTGGCATGCTTCGACCCCGCATCACCACAACTGAACACTAGATTGGTTCGATTCCTCGAACTGGCCCGGGAAAAAATGCCAAACTGACATTAAAACTGTTGGGCATTGGGGTATCCGGACTATTAATCTAAGAAAGGGGAGCACCAAATGATACAGGTGATCGTGTTCCTCTCAAGGTTGCTACAACATGGCTAAATTTGTATTTTAACACTGTAAAGCTACAGAAGCCTTTTACACTTTCGATATCATGACATTTTATGACGGTGGTCGAATATTTTATACATGGTTTTATTTTGCGTATTTTGCAATGGTTTTAAGTAACTCTGCAAATAAGTAATTGTACCTCTTGTACCATTGATTATGTTCAGAATACAAGGGGGTGGCGAGCAGTGACTCCATTGATCAGGTTCAGAATACAAGGGGGTGGTGAGCAGTGACTCCATTGATTGGGTTTAGAATACACTGCGGTGGCGAGCGGTGACTCCATTGATCAGGTTCAGAATACAAGGGGGTGGCGAGCAGTGACTCCATTGATTGGGTTTAGAATACACAACGGTGGCGAGCGGTGACTCCATTGATCAGGTTCAGAATACAAGGGGGTGGCGAGCAGTGACTCCATTGATTGGGTTTAGAATACACGGCGGTGGCGAGCGGTGACTCCATTGATCAGGTTCAGAATACAAGGGGGTGGCGAGCAGTGACTCCATTGATTGGGTTTAGAATACACGGCGGTGGCGAGCGGTGACTCTATTGATCAGGTTCAGAATACAAGGGGGTGGCGAGCAGTAACTCCATTGATTGGGTTTAGAATACACGGCGGTGGCGAGCGGTGACTCCATTGATCAAGTTCAGAATACAAGGGGGTGGCGAGCGGTGGGCACCATTGATTAGGTTCAGGATAACAGGTGATGGCGAGCAGTGGGCACCATTGATTAGGTGCAGGATACAAGGTGGTCGCGAGCAGTGGGCACCATTGATTAGGTTCAGAATACAAGGCCGTGGCGAGCAGTGGCACCATTGATTAGGTTTAGAATACAAGGTAGTGGCGAGCAGTGGCACCATTGATTATGTTCAGAATACAAGACGGTGGCGAGCAGGGGGCTCCATTGATTAGGTTTAGAATACAAGGTAGTGGTGAGCAGTGGCAACATTGATTAGGTTTAGAATACAAGGCGGTTGCAAGCAGGGGGCTCCATTGATTAGGTTTAGAATACAAGGTAGTGGCGAGCAGTGGCACCATTGATTAGGTTTAGAATACAAGGCGGTGGCGAGCAGGGAGCTCCATTAATTAGGTTTAGAATACAAGGCGGTGGCCAGCAGTGGGCACCATTGATTAGGTTTAGAATACACGGTGGTGGCGAGCAGTGGGCACCATTGATTAGGCTGCGAATACAAGGCGGTGGCGAGCAGTGGGCATCATTGATTAGGTTCAGGATACAAGGCGGTGGCGAGCAGTGGGCACTATTGATTAGGCTGCGAATACAAGGCGGTGACGAGCAGTGGGCATCATTGATTAGGTTCAGGATACAAGGCGGTGGTGAGCAGTGGGCACTATTGATTAGGTTCATAATACAAGGGGGTGGCGAGCAGTGGGCACCATTGATTAGGCTGCGAATACAAGGCGGTGGTGAGCAGTGGGCATCATTGATTAGGTTCAGGATACAAGGCGGTGGCGAGCAGTGGGCACTATTGATTAGGCTGCGAATACAAGGCGGTGACGAGCAGTGGGCATCATTGATTAGGTTCAGGATACAAGGCGGTGGTGAGCAGTGGGCACTATTGATTAGGTTCAGAATACAAGGGGGTGGCGAGCAGTGGCAACATTGATTAGGTTCAGGATGCAAGGCGGTGGCGAGCAGTGGGCACTATTGATTAGGTTCAGAATACAAGGCGGTGGCGAGCAGTGACTCCATTGATCAGGTTCAGAATACAAGGGGGTGGCGAGCAGTGACTCCATTGATCAGGTTCAGAAAACAAGGGGGTGGCGAGCGGTGGGCACCATTGATTAGGTTCAGGATAACAGGTGATGGCGAGCAGTGGGCACCATTGATTAGGTGCAGGATACAAGGCGGTGGCGAGCAGTGGGCACCATTGATTAGGTTCAGAATACAAGGCTGTGGCGAGCAGTGGCAACATTGATTAGGTTTAGAATACAAGGCGGTGGCGAGCAGGGGGCTCCATTGATTAGGTTCAGGATACAAGGAGGTGGCGAGCAGTGGGCACCATTGATTAGGTTTGGAATACAAGGCGGTGGCGAGCAGGGGGCTCCATTAATTAGGTTTAGAATACAAGGTAGTGGCGAGCAGTGGCACCATTGATTATCTTCAGAATACCATGCGGTGGCCAGCAGTGGGCACCATTGATTAGGTTTAGAATACACGGTGGTGGCGAGCAGTGGGCACCATTGACTAGGTTTAGAATACAAGGCGGTGGCGAGCAGGGGGCTCCATTAATTAGGTTTACAATACAAGGCGGTGGCGAGCAGGGGGCTCCATTAATTAGGTTTAGAATACAAGGTAGTGGCGAGCAGTGGGCACCATTGATTAGGTTTAGAATACACGGTGGTGGCAAGCAGTGGGCACCATTGATTAGGCTGCGAATACAAGACGGTGGCGAGCAGTGGGCATCATTGATTAGGTTCAGGATACAAGGCGGTGGCGAGCAGTGGGCACTATTGATTAGGTTCAGAATACAAGGCGGTGGCGAGCAGTGGGCACCATTGATTAGGTTCAGGATACAAAGCGGTGGCGAGCAGTGGGCACTATTGATTAGGTTCAGAATACAAGGCGGTGGCGAGCAGTGGGCACCATTGATTAGGTTCAGGATAGAAGGCGGTGGCGAGCAGTGGGCATCATTGATTAGGTTTAGAATACAAGGCGGTGGCGAGCAGTGGGCACCATTGATTAGGTTCAGAATACAAGGTGGTGGCGAGCAGTGACACCGTTGATTAAGTTCAGAATACAAGGCGGTGGCGAGCAGTGGCAACATTGATTAGGTTTAGAATACAAGGCGGTGGCGAGCAGTGGCACCGTTGATTAGGTTCAGAATACAAGGCGGTGGCGAGCAGTGGCAACATTGATTAGGTTTAGAATACAAGGCGGTGGCGAGCAGTGGCACCGTTGATTAGGTTCAGAATACAAGGCGGTGGCGAGCGGTGACTCCATTGATCAGGTTCAGAATACAAGGGGGTGGCGAGCAGTGACTCCATTGATTGGGTTTAGAATACACGGCGGTGGCGAGCGGTGACTCCATTGATCAGGTTCAGAATACAAGGGGGTGGCGAGCAGTGACTCCATTGATTGGGTTTAGAATACACGGCGGTGGCGAGCGGTGACTCCATTGATCAGGTTCAGAATACAAGGGGGTGGCGAGCAGTGACTCCATTGATTGGGTTTAGAATACACGGCGGTGGCGAGCGGTGACTCCATTGATCAGGTTCAGAATACAAGGGGGTGACGAGCAGTGACTCCATTGATCAGGTTCAGAATACAAGGGGGTGGCGAGCGGTGGGCACCATTGATTAGGTTCAGGATAACAGGTGATGGCGAGCAGTGGGCACCATTGATTAGGTGCAGGATACAAGGCGGTGGCGAGCAGTGGGCACCATTGATTAGGTTCAGAATACAAGGCTGTGGCGAGCAGTGGCAACATTGATTAGGTTTAGAATACAAGGCGGTGGCGAGCAGGGGGCTCCATTGATTAGGTTCAGGATACAAGGAGGTGGCGAGCAGTGGGCACCATTGATTAGGTTTGGAATACAAGGCGGTGGCGAGCAGGGGGCTCCATTAATTAGGTTTAGAATACAAGGTAGTGGCGAGCAGTGGCACCATTGATTATCTTCAGAATACCATGCGGTGGCCAGCAGTGGGCACCATTGATTAGGTTTAGAATACACGGTGGTGGCGAGCAGTGGGCACCATTGACTAGGTTTAGAATACAAGGCGGTGGCGAGCAGGGGGCTCCATTAATTAGGTTTACAATACAAGGCGGTGGCGAGCAGGGGGCTCCATTAATTAGGTTTAGAATACAAGGTAGTGGCGAGCAGTGGGCACCATTGATTAGGTTTAGAATACACGGTGGTGGCAAGCAGTGGGCACCATTGATTAGGCTGCGAATACAAGACGGTGGCGAGCAGTGGGCATCATTGATTAGGTTCAGGATACAAGGCGGTGGCGAGCAGTGGGCACTATTGATTAGGTTCAGAATACAAGGCGGTGGCGAGCAGTGGGCACCATTGATTAGGTTCAGGATACAAAGCGGTGGCGAGCAGTGGGCACTATTGATTAGGTTCAGAATACAAGGCGGTGGCGAGCAGTGGGCACCATTGATTAGGTTCAGGATAGAAGGCGGTGGCGAGCAGTGGGCATCATTGATTAGGTTTAGAATACAAGGCGGTGGCGAGCAGTGGGCACCATTGATTAGGTTCAGAATACAAGGTGGTGGCGAGCAGTGACACCGTTGATTAGGTTCAGAATACAAGGCGGTGGCGAGCAGTGGCAACATTGATTAGGTTTAGAATACAAGGCGGTGGCGAGCAGTGGCACCGTTGATTAGGTTCAGAATACAAGGCGGTGGCGAGCAGTGGCAACATTGATTAGGTTTAGAATACAAGGCGGTGGCGAGCAGTGGCACCGTTGATTAGGTTCAGAATACAAGGCGGTGGCGAGCGGTGACTCCATTGATCAGGTTCAGAATACAAGGGGGTGGCGAGCAGTGACTCCATTGATTGGGTTTAGAATACACGGCGGTGGCGAGCGGTGACTCCATTGATCAGGTTCAGAATACAAGGGGGTGGCGAGCAGTGACTCCATTGATTGGGTTTAGAATACACGGCGGTGGCGAGCGGTGACTCCATTGATCAGGTTCAGAATACAAGGGGGTGGCGAGCAGTGACTCCATTGATTGGGTTTAGAATACACGGCGGTGGCGAGCGGTGACTCCATTGATCAGGTTCAGAATACAAAGGGGTGGCGAGCAGTGACTCCATTGATTGGATTTAGAATACACGGCGGTGGCGAGCGGTGACTCCATTAATCAGGTTCAGAATACAAGGGGGTGGCGAGCAGTGACTCCATTGATTGGGTTTAGAATACAAGGTGGTGGCGAGCGGTGACTCCATTGATCAGGTTCAGAATACAAGGGGGTAGCGAACAGTGACTCCATTGATTGGGTTTAGAATACACGGCGGTGGCGAGCGGTGACTCCATTGATCAGGTTCAGAATACAAGGGGGTGGCGAGCAGTGACTCCATTGATTGGGTTTAGAATACACGGCGGTGGCGAGCGGTGACTCCATTGATCAGGTTCAGAATACAAGGGGGTGGCGAGCAGTGACTCCATTGATTGGGTTTAGAATACACGGCGGTGACGAGCGGTGACTCCATTGATCAGGTTCAGAATACAAGGGGGTGGCGAGCGGTGGGCACCATTGATTAGGTTCAGGATAACAGGTGACTCCATTGATTGGGTTTAGAATACAAGGTAGTGGTGAGCAGTGGCACCATTGATTAGGTTTAGAATACAAGGCGGTGGTGAGCAGGGGGCCCCATTGATTAGGTTTAGAATACAAGGTAGTGGCGAGCAGTGGCACCATTGATTATGTTCAGAATACAAGGCGGTGGCCAGCAGTGGGCACCATTGATTAGGTTTAGAATACACAGTGGTGGCGAGCAGTGGGCACCATTGATTAGGCTGCGAATACAAGGCGGTGGCGAGCAGTTGACATCATTGATTAGGTTCAGGATACAAGGCGGTGGCGAGCAGCGGGCACTATTGATTAGGCTGCGAATACAAGGCGGTGACGAGCAGTGGGCATCATTGATTGGGTTCAGGATACAAGGCGGTGGTGAGCAGTGGGCACTATTGATTAGGTTCAGAATACAAGGGGGTGGCGAGCAGTGACTCCATTGATCAGGTTCAGAATACAAGGGGGTGGCGAGCAGTGACTCCATTGATCAGGTTCAGAATACAAGGGGGTGGCGAGCGGTGGGCACCATTGATTAGGTTCAGGATAACAAGTGATGGCGAGCAGTTGGCACCATTGATTAGGTGCAGGATACAAGGCGGTGGCGAACAGTGGGCACCGTTGATTAGGTTCAGAATACAAGGCCGTGGCGAGCAGTGGCAACATTGATTAGGTTTAGAATACAAGGCGGTGGCGAACAGGGAGCTCCATTGATTAGGTTCAGGATACAAGGAGGTGGCGAGCAGTGGGCACCATTGATTAGGTTTAGAATACAAGGCGAGGGCGAGCAGGGGGCTCCATTAATTAGGTTTAGAATACAAGGGGGTGGCGAGCGGTGGGCACCATTGATTAGGTTCAGGATAACAAGTGATGGCGAGCAGTGGGCACCATTGATTAGGTGCAGGATACAAGGCGGTGGCGAGCAGTGGGCACCGTTGATTAGGTTCAGAATACAAGGCTGTGGCGAGCAGTGGGCACCATTGATTAGGTTTAGAATACAAGGCGGTGGCGAGCAGGGAGCTCCATTAATTAGGTTTAGAATACAAGGTAGTGGCGAGCAGTGGGCACCATTGATTAGGTTTAGAATACACGGTGGTGGCAAGCAGTGGGCACCATTGATTAGGCTGCGAATACAAGACGGTGGCGAGCAGTGGGCATCATTGATTAGGTTCAGGATACAAGGCGGTGGCGAGCAGTGGGCATCATTGATTAGGTTTAGAATACAAGGCGGTGGCGAGCAGTGGGCACCATTGATTAGGTTCAGAATACAAGGCGGTGGCGAGCAGTGGCAACATTGATTAGGTTTAGAATACAAGGCGGTGGCGAGCAGTGGCAACATTGATTAGGTTCAGAATACAAGGCGGTGGTGAGCAATGGCAACATTGATTAGGTTTAGAATACAAGGCGGTGGCGAGCAGTGGCACCATTGATTAGGTTCAGAATACAAGGCGGTGGCGAGCAGTGGGCACCATTGATTAGGTTCAGGATACAAGGCGGTGGCGAGCAGTGGGCATCATTGATTAGGTTTAGAATACAAGGCGGTGGCGAGCAGTGGGCACCATTGATTAGGTTAGGAATACAAGGCGGTGGCGAGCAGTGGGCACCATTGATTAGGTTCAGGATACAAGGCGGTGGCGAGCAGTGGGCTCCATTGATTATGTTTAGAATACAAGGCGGTGGCGAGCAGTGGGCTCCATTGATTATGTTGAGAATACAAGGCGGTGGCGAGCAGTGACACCATTGATTAGGTTCAGGATACAAGGCGGTGGCGAGCAGTGGGCTCCATTGATTATGTTTAGAATACAAGGCGGTGGCGAGCAGTGGCACCATCGATTAGGTTCATGGGTAGTCCTAGATTTAGACCACACATCTTCTCCCCTGTGTCAAACTCATGGAGCCTTTCTTTTTCAGGATCCGTGCTGGAAGTGACGAGATGGATAGCCAGGGATCCCCCCCCGCTCTTCTCCCAGATGTCTCAAGTTGAAGAGTCTCAAACAGGTGTTTCTCAGGACACACAATTGATGGCACTCTTGGACCTGATAAAGGCCAAAGAGGTCGCTTAGGCCTCTGAACGTTTGGGTGCCAACACTACTGGGGATTCCGGGGTTGTCCTATCGCTTCCCGTGGTGGAACCAGAGATATCAGAGGACACTGGGTCCTCACGGCCCAAGAGATTGAAGAAGACCATATGCAAGGACTTTCCTGCGGAGCCGGCTCCGGCCAAATGCCGCAGCTCAGAGCCAGTCAGGAATGTCATCGTCCACGCTGCCGCATCCCCTCCTCCCGTGGTCAGGGCTCCCCCCCGTGCCAGTTGTGGCCCCTCCCTCGAACTTTGCAACACAGGAAGAGTTGGGTAAGCTCACCATCACACGCACAGACTTTATGGCTGAAATAAGAGCAGGACTCATGACGGCTGCACAGCCAACAGGCGGCGAACCTGTGGTGTTGGGGGGTGGGACTGGGGCTACTGCACCTTCTTCTGTGCTTGCAGCGGAGGTAAACTTTACACAAGTGTGGGGAAGTGACACTTCCCAATCAGGAGCTGGCAGAAACAGTGTAGCGGTCTCCCAGCCAGCAGTTTTTCTGACTCCCACCCCTGCCCCTGCCAAGCACCAAGGCGCAGCGCCAGCACCCCCTAGCCCAGCGATATCTCTTCCGGCCCCCTCTGGCCAGGGGCCTCCCGCGCCAGCTGCTGCACCCAGCCCCATGGCAAGCACAACATCCGCCAAGGTGCCAGCTGTGTCGCAAATGTCCATGGCCCCCTTGCTATCTGGGAAATGCTCTTTAGCTTGGCAGGTGCCCCAGGCGGCAAAGGAAGGCATAAGGCGGAGGGAATTCATCAACATTTTTTCTCTCCTCATGATCGGGGCTGATGGGGTGGACATCGGGAAGATGGGGGCCAAGGATGAGGAGAAGAAGCTACGTTATCAGGCTTGGCCCGAGAAAACCATTAAGAATTGGAGACAGGCTTTCTCCATCTTAGCCGCCGTGATCACTGAGCGTTTCCCAGAGCAGGCGCAGGGCCTATTCCAGTATGCAAGCTTAATCACCAACGAGGCAGAGTCAGGCGGGGGTATGGGATGGTACCATTACGACTGCGAATTTAGGAAAAAGATGTCGGTGTGCCCTGAGCTGGAATGGGACCAAATGGAGGTGAGGTTATGGGTACAGTACATGGGAAAGGGTAAGGCGGAAGTCTCTGCGAAAACCAGCTCAGTTGATAAGAAAGTGGATGCAGGGAAAGGCCAGTACCCAGACAAAAAGGGTCATTACAAACAGTCCTTTCGGGGTGGGCGAGGAGGAGGAGGCGACAGCAGGGGTGGGAAGAGATCCTTCTCTGGAACATGCAGGTTATTTGATGCTGGGAACTGCACTTGGGGCAAGGCTGGCAGATTTTCCCACGCATCTACTAAATGCAACGGCACCCATCCCGCCTCGTCATGCAACAAGTGCGACACGGCCGGAGGTCAGCAGAAACAGGATAAATAGCAGCCCAGACTGTTTCTCTCCGGCCCTCTCTCCGTTGCCAACTGACCAGCCCCCCGCTTCTCCTCCCTCCCCCATGTCACCACCAGTTTGGCCAGCCACCCCAGATGATCGGGCGGCCACATGTGTTGTCTTCCCTCTCTCAAAAGGTCCCTCACCGATTGTGGTGCCCAACCTCCTACCCCTGCTGAGGTCATATCATAATGTCAAAGACAGGGCCACCTTGTCCGAGGGCTTCTTAGAAGGTTTTAAAATCCCATACCTGGGACCTAAAGTCAGTAGGGACGCTGAAAACCTGAAATCTGCGAGAGATCTCCCAGAAGTAGTGTCTGAAAAAATCCGTAAAGAACTGGCTTTAGGGAGGGTCGCTGGCCCATTCGCCCTCCCCCCCCTTCCGGATTTCGTGGTCTCCCCCTTAGGAGTAGTCCCCAAGAAGGAGCCAGGGGCTTTCAGACTCATCCATCATCTATCCTTCCTGGAGGGGGACTCTGTCAACTCCTGGTTGGATGAGGATGCATGTTCTGTTTGTTACTCGCCACTAGACGTGGCCATAGACATCATCAGGAGAGCAGGGAGTGGTGCGTGGTTGGCTAAAGCTGACATTGAAACAATGTATATGGCCTAGTGTTGTGAATCACTAGGACTCTGGTACGCACAACAAACAGATTTTTCCTTTATACCATTAAATTTATTTTTAGATCAATGTCTCAAAAACGCCAATGTATTACATTCAGATATTATTTTTCATACATTTCCTTTTATAAGATCAAAAACACAGTTCATAACAAATAGTGTGTTTTAGCAACAAAAACAAACATTTTACCAACAACCCTGGTTTTAAAAAGAAAAAGAAAAAACCCAATGCATTTCGGGGCTCGTATTGCCCCTTCGTCGGGGGTCTAAAAGAAAAGAAAAATACAAACAAGGAGAACATTACTCAACTGTTTTTTCAAAGTTTAACTTTTATCCTACATGAATTCTTTAAATATTGCTTACCTAAATAACGTGGGCTGGTATGCAGCCTGTGGGGAGTGTGTTTTAACCTATTTATTGGATTTCTGCAAAAACCAAAAACGAACAGTCATACTGAGTTTTATGTATACCCTACAGTACGTTCCAAGACTTATACCAAACGAGTGTTACCTGTGCAGTAATCAGTATCGCATCTATAAATGAAAAAAGGAGGATTTTTTAGGAGTTTGTAAAGCCAAAATGCAACTGGCTTATACGTGTTTACTGACATGTAATAATCGAGAGCTCGGATCACTGAAATAATATAGACTGCCAAAATATCGACTTGCCAAAATATCGTTGCCAAAATATCGACAGACAAAATATCGACTTTCTATCTACAAACAGGTAAGTACAAAAATATCGAGTACAAAATATCGTTAACAATAATATAGATGTAAAAAATATTGACTTTATTAAAAACAGTGTTAAATTAAATTAATATTAAATTTTAATGACTAAAATATACTTAAAAATACTTAAATTAAATTATAATAATTAAATAATAAATGAAAATAATAAAAAAAAATTACAATCTTATTTGTTGACCCTGAACCCTAAAATATACCCCTTTACCCAAAAACCCAAAACTGACCCTGGACCCTAAAAATGCCCCTTTACCCATGAACTGAAAACTGACCTTGAACCCTAAAAATGCCCCTTTACCCAAAAAACTGAAAACTGACCTTGAACCCTAAAAATGCCCCTTTACCCAAAAACTGAAAACTGACCTTGAACCCTAAAAATGCCCCTTTACCCAAAAAACTGAAAACTGACCCTGAACCCTAAAAATGCCCCTTTACCCAAAAACTGAAAACTGACCCTGAACACTAAAAATGCCCCTTTACCCAAAAACTGAAAACTGACCCTGAACCCTAAAAATGCCCCTTTACCCAAAAACTGAAAACTGACCATGAACCCTAAAAATGCCCCTTTACCCAAAAACTGAAAACTGACCTTGAACCCTAAAAATGCCCCTTTACCCAAAAACTGAAAACTGACCCTGAACCCTAAAAATACTCCTTTACCCAAAATGTATCAATATTATTTAATTACCAATTAATTATTAATTAACAATAACAATAAAGTAAATATATTAGCACATTAGCTGTAATTATTTTAATAATTAATATTATTTTTTCCCAATTAATTACTTAACAATAACACAAAATTATATATATTAAAATGTACTCTAATTAATGTAATTAACTAATTACAATTAATCAATTACCAATTAATTACTAATTCAAAATATGTACAAAATTATATTAATTAATTAACTAATTATTATTAATTATCAATTAATTATTAATTATAAATATTTACAAACATATATTAATTAATTAATTATTATTAAATTACTTCCCACCCTATTCCCCTATAAACCCACAACCCGCTACAGAATTACATAACGCAATTATTAAAAAAACAAATTCCATTTAATAAAATATTTTATAACATTAATACACACTTTTCACACATATTATTACATAAAAATACACTATAAAATATTATATATTATTAAAAATTCGATATTTTTGCTATCTATATTTTAAACAGTCGATATTACTTCACTTACCTGAAAAACGATATTTTTGTAGTCGATATTATGTCCAGTCGATATTTTGTCCAGTCTATATTTAAAACTCGATATTATGTCCAGTCGATATTTTGGAGTCAATATTTTGTCTGTTCACCCGAGAGCTCACCTGTTTACAGTACGGGTCTCGCGAACGTGACGGAGACCTATATGAAATAAATAACTACCATCAATAGGCTGTTATGTATACTATGTAGACAAAGCGGTTGAAAAGATAAGCTAAACCCATTACCTGCGAGTCTAGTTAAGGGAGAATTGATCTCGCCACTATTTCCGATCACGAGGCTGTAATAATAAAGAAGCGAGGGCTGTAAACACTGCCTTATTCTCCTTTGTTAATCTTATCTACGCTATCAAAATATCGCATCCGCCGGCTTACCGTTCGGCAATTCAATGTTCCACGACGGAAAGGTTGACCGCCATCCCCTTCACCACCAGGAAACCTCAATGGATGTGATAGTCCTATGCCTATTTTAACTATCCAATAGTAGGCAGAGATGACAGACTAGCAACAAGCTACTTTTTTTACATCGACTTTCTTGCTTCCTGGCGATCAACTTTCTTTGTCTAGCCGCGTCCAAGACAAATCGCTTTAGATTAGTTGGTAAGGTCAAAAATGAATAGTCTTTAAATATTAATGCCCTTTTCATACACGCGCCGTAAAACTCATGCCAAATAAATAAAAAAAAAATCAATTTTTTAGATGTTACTCGCTTCTCTAAATATCTTCTACCGATAACAAATTAGCGCGTTATCGTGTCGTATGCGTTGTAGACACATAAAGTTGTCGAAGGGAAATGTAAATAGATAAACAAAGCGATTTGATTAAAATAGGCATAGGACTATCACATCCATTGAGGTTTCCTGGTGGTGAAGGGGATGGCGGTCAACCTTTCCGTCGTGGAACATTGAATTGCCGAACGGTAAGCCGACGGATGCGATATTTTGATAGCGTAGATAAGATTAACAAAGGAGAATAAGGCAGTGTTTACAGCCTTCGCTTCTTTATTATTACAGCCTCGTGATCAGAAATAGTGGCGAGATCGATTCTCCCTTAACTAGACTCATAGGTAATGGGTTCAGCTTATCTTTTCAACCGCTTTGTCTACATAGTATACATAACAGCCTATTGATGGTAGGTATTTATTTCATATAGGTCTCCGTCACGTTCGCGAGACCCGTACTGTAAACAGGTGAGCTCTCGATTATTACATGTCCGTAAACGCGTATAAGCCAGTTGCATTTTGGCTTTACAAACTCCTAAAAAATCCTCCTTTTTTCATTTATAGATGCGATACTGATTACTGCACAGGTAACACTTGTTTGGTATAAGTCTTGGAACGTACTGTAGGGTATACATAAAACTCAGTATGACTGTTCGTTTTTGGTTTTTGCAGAAATCCAATAAATAGGTTAAAACACACTCCCCACAGGCTGCATGCCAGCCCACGTTATTTAGGTAAGCAATATTTAAAGAATTCATGTAGGATAAAAGTTAAACTTTGAAAAAACAGTTGAGTAATGTTCTCCTTGTTTGTATTTTTCTTTTCTTTTAGACCCCCGACGAAGGGGCAATACGAGCCCCGAAATGCATTGGGTTTTTTCTTTTTCTTTTTAAAACCAGGGTTGTTGGTAAAATGTTTGTTTTTGTTGCTAAAACACACTATTTGTTATGAACTGTGTTTTTGATCTTATAAAAGGAAATGTATGAAAAATAATATCTGAATGTAATACATTGGCGTTTTTGAGACATTGATCTAAAAATAAATTTAATGGTATAAAGGAAAAATCTGTTTGTTGTGCGTACCAGAGTCCTAGTGATTCACAACACTGGGCCATATACATTGTTTTTCGGATAGTGAGCAGGCACTGATCTGGCACAGCACACGTATCACTAAAATATTTTGAACACGCAATATAAGCACAAGTGCAATACCCCCCTCCATTCATACATAAAGCTGACATTGAGGCAGCTTTCAGGCTCCTACCTGTTCACCCAGAGAGCCTTCAACCTGCTGGGTTTCAAGTGGGGAGGCAAGTATTTCTTTGATAAGTGCATGCCCATGGGCTGTTCAGTTTCCTGCGCATTCTTCGAGGCTTTTAGCTCTTTCTTACAGTGGTCACTCTCAAAGAGATATGGTGTCAGGGCAGTTACCCACTACCTGGACGATTTCTTATTCATTGGGAGTGAGGGTACTGATGAATGCAGCAATGGGCTTTCATGCTTCATCGATCTGACAACACACCTGGGGGTGCCTCTGGCCCCAGGCAAGACCGAGGGCCCGGCACAGGTGCTCAAGTTCCTGGGCATCGAGCTAGACACAGTGAATGGGGTGTCGAGACTCCCTGCCGGGAAGGTGCAGGACCTGCACGGGACATCTGCGATCTGCTGGGGAGGAACAAGGCACCACTAGGCGTCATCCAGAGCCTTCTGGTAAACTCAACTTCGCAGCACGTGTTATCCCTGCTGGCCGGGTTTTCGCAAGGCGTCTAGCTAGGGCGACTGCGAAGGTAGTAAAACGCCACCACTTTGTGAGACTGTCAGCGGGTTTAAAGTAGGACCTGATAATGTGGGATGACTTCCTGGACAATTTCAACGGCACTGTCATCTGGAGGGCTCCTTGGGCTGACAGTCCTGAACTCAGCCTGTTCACGGACGCCTCAGGCAGGGAGGGCTTTGGTGCAATTCTGGGCGAGCATTGGTGTGCGCAGGAATGACCCAACGCCTGGCGTAAGCGAGGCATCACTGCCAACATCACAGTGTTGGAGCTTTTTCCTATTGTTATTGCTTTGCATCTCTGGCCTGGCATTTTGTCCAACAAAAAGGTACTCTTTTGGTCGGACAATATGGCGATGGTACAAGCCATCAATGGACAGACTGCCAGCTGCCCGTTAGTCCTCTCCCTGCTGAGGGAGTTAGCGAGAAGGAGCCTGCGCTGCAACATGGAATTCAGGGCGCGACACATTCCTGGGGTCATTAACGTTGCAGCTGATGCACTTTCTCATTTTCAGTGGGACCGTTTCCACGTGGCCTGCCCGCAAGCGAGAAAGGAGATGACCCCTTTCCCACCGGCACTCTGGCGCATCTTGGAGTGGAGCAAGAACTGAGACTGATGGGGGAGAGAGCATTGGCGCCAGGTACTAGGAAGCGTTATGGGAGGCACCTGTTGTATTTCTATGAGGCAGTCAGAGGCTTGGGTCTGGCAGGACTCCCCCTTGAAGACAGAGTGCAGGCGTTCACTGTTTGGGCTAGGAAGCAGGGCAAGTCACACTCCTGGATTTGTAGCCACCTAGCTGCTGTTAGCTACGATGCAAAGCTGAAAGGTTTGAGGGACCCAGCCCAGTCTTTTGCCATCAGGCCGGCCCTCAAGGGGTGGGCAAGAGACGAGCCTAGGACACCTGACAATAGAGCTCCTATTGATTTTCGCACTTTGCAGGCTATGCTGGGGGTGCTGAAAGCCGTGGCGCACACGCATTTTGAATATTCTCTTTTCTCGGCAGCTTTCTGCCTAGCCTGCTTCGGAGCTTTCGGCAGTAGTGAGTTGGTGGCACGCTCCAAGAGTGACATTTCAGGGGATGCGCTGGACAGGAAAGATGTCAGAGTAGATACCAACCTGGCCATTACACTCAGGAAGTCTAAGACGGACCAGGCTAAGAAAGGTGTGGTCATTGTGCTAGCCCCATTACTGGACTAGTTAGGCTGTCCAGTATCGGCGGTCTGTGCCTACCTCGCCCTGCGTCCAACAGTATCAGGTTACCTCCTCAGGAATGAGGATCTAAGCCCGCTCACCAGGTACCAGATGGACAAAGTTATGATGGCATGTCTCTCCAGAGCAGGTTTCTTGAACAAGGGGATGAGGTTTTCCAGCCATTCTTTTAGAATAGGGGCGGCCACGGCGGCTGCCTGCGCTGGCATGCCAGCGACAAGCATACAAAGAGTTGGGCGCTGGGAATCGCCCTTGATTCAGTGGTCAATGTTTCATTTTGCAGTGTTTGGTTTTGTTTGCAGTCTTTGCTGTGTTGTATCTTTGGCGTTAATAAAGAACATACAGTGAACTTGTGCCCTTTGTTTCAACAGGTTCAAGAGTGTGGGTTTTGGGGCATTCAACCGTCGCAAGGTTAGGTCGCTGGGCGGCCATAAGAAATTGGATGCGTGTTTTCACCAACACTAACTGCGTGTGGATGGGTTTCACTGGCATGCGCTGGAACGGCCTTTTACCGCTACTAAAAGACTCCCTAGCTTCTTGGGGGGCTCCTCCCCATCACCTGGTCATACACTTAGGGGGCAATGATATCACCAACCTGGGAAGGTCAGCCCTTTTGCATAAAATGAAAGTCGACCTGGGAGAAGTGTGCAGATTATTGGGAAGCTGTGAGGTATGGTGGTCCGAATTGGTACCACGCAGGGTATGGCAGGGCGCTAGGTCAGGCGAAGCCATAGAGAAGTCAAGGAGAAGAATAAACAGCCACTTGCGTAAATTCACCTTGCAGAGGGGCATTGGTTTCATCAGGCATGAAATGATACAGGATAAGACAAAAGGTTATTTTGAACCTGATGGCGTTCACCTTTACCCAGTCGGTATCGACCTTTTCCTATTGGACTTACAGGAAGCTTTGCAGGGTAAAGGCTACAAATAGTAGAGGTCTTTAGGTGGTGGGGGGCCCGGGCGGCTACGGCTGCCGCCGGCCGGGCTGTGGCAGAGTTACAGGGCGATCCGGAAGCAGAGAGGTGCAGCATCAGTACCTCAGCAGGCACATAGGGGTGCCAGAGCCTAAGACCTGGACCTCAGGGGAGGTCCGGGAACCCGTGTCGGCGCCCCAGTAGTCCTTCGGGCGGTTGTGGGCCTGTGCAACCGGGGGCTTGCCTATCTGCGCTCCGTCCCACTAGGGGCACGAGTATAATTAATTACTATCAAGGGGCAGCACTCAGGTGGTTCGCCACGGTGCTGCCTGGCTCATCAGGCGGGCAGGTGGCGAGAATGCGGCCTGCCCTTGGATCGTCCGTTAGATAACCCACCGTGATTACATAATGTTGTATGTAATAAACCTGCAGCAAGTTTTTTCCCAACATAACACTGGTGTCTTGTGTGTTATTTGCGGGTATGTGGTATGTTGTGGGCGGGGGGTCCTGTTGCCATGACGTAAGTATGAAAGCATCCCCGGCAAATTTTGCTAGATCAGGCCCTGTTGGGGCGCGTAGCGAGCGAGCCCGACCGCTACTAGGAGGGGTTTTGGTGAATTTTACAGCACTTTTTTCATTACATATTCAATTTTATCAACTTTCTAAACACAGTAAATAGAAGATGTTGACCTTAAAGAGCAGCAGGACACCCACCCAGTCCTATGTCCCCACAGACATTCTTTCAGAGAGCACCAAAATTAGACGCAAGGAGTGAATGAAAGTAAAAGCGAGACCAGCCCCCGCATGGTGTGCAGCGAGCAAGCGCAGTGAGCAACCACTACTAGGGGGAGTTTGGGGGGTTGAACTTCTCCCCCCAAGAAAATTTGGGAGACAGAAAGGACAAAACAAAGTATTTTTCAACACATTTTTCATTACATATTAGATTGTATTAACATTTAAAGCATGGTAAGTGAATACCTTATAGAGCACCAGGATACGCTTGCGCCAGAGAAAGCGAATCAAATAGGACGCGTCGCACTGCTCATGCGAGTGTAATGAGGTAGATCATCCTCGGCGCAACTCAAAAAGATACCACCCGGAGGGACACGAAACGAAGCGTGCTGGCTACCCGGGCTAAGTAGGCCTTGGATGGTAGAGAGTCGAATTCAGCACAACCCCAAACAATAGAACGTTAATGTTCCATCGCAGTAACGCGCAGCATTTCACGGACTCGTGGGTAACAACGTCAAACACCCTCAGCTGAAGCGCTTATAACAGTCGTTAATGTCGCTCCCCACTCACAGGCCTGCGGCGCAAATAAACTGCGAGCTGTCAACTGAAGCGTCGTAAGACGCATTTGTTAGAAGACTTCCTTATATACTGTGCATTTTAACTAATTCAACTGCAAACATATAAACTTCAATAAGATAAATGCAATCACGTTACTGTTTTAGTTCACGTTCCAGCGGATTTATTAAAAAACGTATACATGGAATACTGCCAACATTACGCACAGCTGCACCTAGCATTAATTAGGCAGCAGATTTAGCTGCTGCTGAACTGACTCGGGTCGCGGACCGTCACCAGGGCCAGGGTCCAATTCCAAACCGGCCCCCTGGCACAAAACCGCCCCACCACCACCCCATCCAGCCTACCGGGGGATTGCCCAGTGCCCGGACTTACCAGTCCGGCCCTGGGGACAGCTGGCTGCGACCCTTCCGCCTGCTCGCCGCCTCCAGTCCTGCCCCAGACCTGCTCACCATGGTGCTGCTGGAGGTGCCAGGATTCTCCTGCTGGGACCTTTCCAAGAACGCTTGGGCTGTGAGCACTGTCTTCATTTTGAAGAAGCTCCAGTGAGTATTGGATTTGACTTTTCAAGCTGCTGTGCTCTATGCACGGCAGAACATGTGTGTGCGTGAGCCTGCTGCTGCACGCACCTGGGTGCGACACTTGAAGCGACCCTGCACCTCTGAGCTCGAGCCCTCCTCATTCTATCTGACTCCAGGGATTGTACGTGAGGAGTGAGATGTACGTGAGGAGTGAGATGTACGTGAGGAGTGAGATGTACGTGAGGAGTGAGAGGAATGAGATGTACGTGAGGAGTGAGATGTACGTGAGGGGTGAGATGTACGTGAGGAGTGAGATGTACGTGAGGAGTGAGATGTACATGAGGAGTGAGATGCACGTGAGGAGTGAGAGGAGTGAGATGTACGTGAGGAGTGAGATGTACGTGAGGAGTGAGATGTACGTGAGTGAGATGTACGTGAGGAGTGAGATGTACCGTGAGGAGTGAGATGTACGTGGGGAGTGAGATGTACGTGAGGAGTGAGATGTACGTGAGTGAGATGTACATGAGGAGTGAGATGTACGTGAGTGATATGTACGTGAGGAGTGAGATGTACGTGAGGAGTGAGATGTACGTGAGGGGTGAGATGTACGTGAGGAGTGAGATGTACGTGAGGAGTGAGATGTACATGAGGAGTGAGATGTATGTGAGTGAGATGTACGTGAGGAGTGAGATGTACGTGAGGATTGAGATGTACATGAGGAGTGAGATGTACGTGTGGAGTGAGATGTATGTGAGGAGTGAGATGTACGTGAAGGGTGAGATGTACGTGAGGAGTGAGATGTACGTGTGGAGTGAGATGTATGTGAGGAGTGAGATGTACGTGAGGGGTGAGATGTACGTGAGGAGTGAGATGTACGTGAGGGGTGAGATGTACGTGAGGGGTGAGATGTACGTGAGGAGTGAGATGTACGTGAGTGAGATGTACATGAGGAGTGAGATGTACGTGAGGAGTGAGATGTACGTGAGTGAGATGTACGTGAGGAGTGAGATGTACGTACGTGAGGAGTGAGATGTACGTGAGGAGTGAGATGTACGTGAGGAGTGAGATGTACATGAGTGAGATGGCAAGGGAGGGAGATCGTATCCACCTCCGCCTCCTGAAGAAATCCAGCTGTCAAGGCGCTCTGGGGGCCACAGTGTGCTCGTGTCAGTGGCGAGCACGACCTCCCACTCGTAGTTTGCGCCACACCCAACGAGTGAGGCACACCACTCTCCGTGCCGCGCACACAACTTCAAGTGACGGCCATGTCTGTGTACAGTGGTTGTGGAGTGAAGTTTGTGTATAGGTGTGTTGGAAGTGCGCAGTGACGGTAAACAATTGACCCTTCGCGCGCTGATGCGCGCAGTATAGTGAAATATATGAAACTAATTAGAGCGGTGGATATGTGAGCTAGGGCCACTCACGTGCCATGCCGCTGCCACAAAGAGGTGCAGGGCCAAGTGCTCTTTTTGCTGAAAAGGGCACTTCCTGGGCAAAATGGTTTTGCATTGGAAAGTACGTGCCTCATTTATGGGGTTTTGGCGAAGGGCATACTGTCCATTGCTTTCCTTTCCCCCAGCGCTGGTGCCATCTCGGCCGCCGAGCGCCAGCGCAGGCACAAAATGCAGCGCACATGGAAAGAGGGAAAACAAGGAGAAATGAAGCTCTTTCTGCTTGTGACGCCTCACCTCGAGCGGCATAAGGTTTCGGCACGTCCCCGGGAAGCCTCAAAATCCAAGGGTGTTGAGTGTGAACACTGAGTGGCTTTGCGTGACCTCATAGATATGATTTTGTGATTTGCGCCGCTGGAGCTTTATAAAAAGTGATGCTCCGGCTACAGAGGGGCTCATAAAGATGCCCCAAAATATCCTTTAAAGACTCTGCGTCACTTTGCGCCGCTTCATGTGATTTTGCTGCAGTGTAAAGTCTCGATAAATCCACGCCACGCATTCTTAATTCAATCGAAGGCTAGTTTGATTGGGAAAGATTTCTTAAAAGACAAAATAGAGCAGACTCTGGAGACTAAGGGGCTTATTTATGAGAGCTTAGCATCACTTTTGCACCACATAAAGTGGTCCATGCATGACGCAGGGCGCTCCGTTTGATGTATGCTGCCGCGCCTTGCCACCTTGAGTGGCTCTGAGGGGCCTCATAAATCATGAGTACGGCCACACAGTGCACATCGTTGCGTGATCACACTCTGTGCCTGAGGGCCCTCATAAATCATGACTATGGCCACACAGTGCACATCGCTGCGTGCTCACACTCTGTGCCTGAGGGCCCTCATAAATCATGAGTACGGCCACACAGTGCACATCGCTAAGTGCTCACACTCTGTGCCTGAGGGCCCTCATAAATCATGAGTGGCCACACAGTGCACATCGCTGAGTGCTCACACTCTGTGCCTGAGGGCCCTCATAAACCATGAGTACGGCCACACAGTGCACATCGCTGCGTGCTCACACTCTGTGCCTGAGGGCCCTCATAAATCATGAGTACGGCCACACAGTGCACATCGCTGCACCCTCATAAATCATGAGTACGGCCACCCAGTGCACATCGCTGCGTGCTCACACTCTGTGCCTGAGGGCCCTCATAAATCATGAGTACGGCCACACAGTGCACATCGCTGCACCCTCATAAATCATGAGTACGGCCACACAGTGCACATCGCTGCATGCTCACACTCTGTGCCTGAGGGCCCTCATAAATCATGAGTACGGCCACACAGTGCACATCGCTGCGTGCTCACACTCTGTGCCTGAGGGCCCTCATAAATCATGAGTACGGCCACACAGTGCACATCGCTGCGCCCTCATAAATCATGAGTACAGCCACACAGTGCACAACGCAGCGTGCTCACACTGTGTGCCTGAGGGCCCTCATAAATCATGAGTACGGCCACACAGTGCACATCGCTGCGTGCTCACACTCTGTGCCTGAGGGCCCTCATAAACCATGAGTACGGCCACACAGTGCACATCGCTGCGTGCTCACACTCTGTGCCTGAGGGCCCTCATAAATCATGAGTACGGCCACACAGTGCACATCGCTGCGTGCTCACACTCTGTGCCTGAGGGCCCTCATAAATCATGAGTACGGCCACACAGTGCACATCGCTGCGCCCTCATAAATCATGAGTACAGCCACACAGTGCACAACGCAGCGTGCTCACACTGTGTGCCTGAGGGCCCTCATAAATCATGAGTACGGCCACACAGTGCACATCGTTGCGTGCTCACACTCTGTGCCTGAGGGCCCTCATAAATCATGAGTACGGCCACACAGTGCACAACGCTGCGTGCTCACACTCTGTGCCTGAGGGCCCTCATAAACCATGAGTACGGCCACACAGTGCACATCGCTGCGTGCTCACACTCTGTGCCTGAGGGCCCTCATAAATCATGAGTACGGCCACACAGTGCACATCGCTGCACCCTCATAAATCATGAGTACAGCCACACAGTGCACATCGCTGCGCCCTCATAAACCATGAGTACGGCCACACAGTGCACATCGCTGCGTGCTCACACTCTGTGCCTGAGGGCCCTCATAAATCATGAGTACGGCCACACAGTGCACATCGCTGCGTGCTCACACTCTGTGCCTGAGGGCCCTCATAAATCATGAGTACGGCCACACAGTGCACATCGCTGCGTGCTCACACTCTGTGCCTGAGGGCCCTCATAAACCATGAGTACGGCCACACAGTGCACATCGCTGCGTGCTCACACTCTGTGCCTGAAGGCCCTCATAAACCATGAGTACAGCCACACAGTGCACATCGGTGCGTGCTCTCACTCTGTGCCTGGGGGCCCTCATAAATCATGAGTACGGCCACACAGTGCACATCGCTGCACCCTCATAAATCATGAGTACGGCCACCCAGTGCACATCGCTGCGTGCTCACACTCTGTGCCTGAGGGCCCTCATAAATCATGAGTACGGCCACACAGTGCACATCGCTGCACCCTCATAAATCATGAGTACGGCCACACAGTGCACATCGCTGCATGCTCACACTCTGTGCCTGAGGGCCCTCATAAATCATGAGTACGGCCACACAGTGCACATCGCTGCGTGCTCACACTCTGTGCCTGAGGGCCCTCATAAATCATGAGTACGGCCACACAGTGCACATCGCTGCGCCCTCATAAATCATGAGTACAGCCACACAGTGCACAACGCAGCGTGCTCACACTGTGTGCCTGAGGGCCCTCATAAATCATGAGTACGGCCACACAGTGCACATCGCTGCGTGCTCACACTCTGTGCCTGAGGGCCCTCATAAACCATGAGTACGGCCACACAGTGCACATCGCTGCGTGCTCACACTCTGTGCCTGAGGGCCCTCATAAATCATGAGTACGGCCACACAGTGCACATCGCTGCGTGCTCACACTCTGTGCCTGAGGGCCCTCATAAATCATGAGTACGGCCACACAGTGCACATCGCTGCGCCCTCATAAATCATGAGTACAGCCACACAGTGCACAACGCAGCGTGCTCACACTGTGTGCCTGAGGGCCCTCATAAATCATGAGTACGGCCACACAGTGCACATCGTTGCGTGCTCACACTCTGTGCCTGAGGGCCCTCATAAATCATGAGTACGGCCACACAGTGCACAACGCTGCGTGCTCACACTCTGTGCCTGAGGGCCCTCATAAACCATGAGTACGGCCACACAGTGCACATCGCTGCGTGCTCACACTCTGTGCCTGAGGGCCCTCATAAATCATGAGTACGGCCACACAGTGCACATCGCTGCACCCTCATAAATCATGAGTACAGCCACACAGTGCACATCGCTGCGCCCTCATAAACCATGAGTACGGCCACACAGTGCACATCGCTGCGTGCTCACACTCTGTGCCTGAGGGCCCTCATAAATCATGAGTACGGCCACACAGTGCACATCGCTGCGTGCTCACACTCTGTGCCTGAGGGCCCTCATAAATCATGAGTACGGCCACACAGTGCACATCGCTGCGTGCTCACACTCTGTGCCTGAGGGCCCTCATAAACCATGAGTACGGCCACACAGTGCACATCGCTGCGTGCTCACACTCTGTGCCTGAAGGCCCTCATAAACCATGAGTACAGCCACACAGTGCACATCGGTGCGTGCTCTCACTCTGTGCCTGGGGGCCCTCATAAATCATGAGTACGGCCACACAGTGCACATCGCTGCGTGCTCACACTCTGTGCCTGAGGGCCCTCATAAATCATGAGTACGGCCACACAGTGTACATCGCTGCGTGCTCTCACTCTGTGCCTGAGGGCCCTCATGAATCATGAGTACGGCCACACAGTGCACATCGCTGCGTGCTCACACTCTGTGCCTGAGGGCCCTCATAAATCATGAGTACGGCCACACAGTGCACATCGCTGCGTGCTCACACTCTGTGCCTGAGGGCCCTCATGACTCATGAGTACGCCACACAGTGCACATCGCTGCGTGCTCACACTCTGTGCCTGAGGGCCCTCATAAATCATGAGTAGGGCCACACAGTGCACATCGCTGCGTGCTCTCACTCTGCGCCTGAGGGCCCTCATAAATCATGAGTCCGGCCACACAGTGCACATCGCTGCGTGCTCACACTCTGTGCCTGAGGGCCCTCATAAATCATGAGTGGCCACACAGTGCACATCGCTGAGTGCTCACACTCTGTGCCTGAGGGCCCTCATAAACCATGAGTACGGCCACACAGTGCACATCGCTGCGTGCTCACACTCTGTGCCTGAGGGCCCTCATAAATCATGAGTACGGCCACACAGTGCACATCGCTGCACCCTCATAAATCATGAGTACGGCCACACAGTGCACATCGCTGCGTGCTCACACTCTGTGCCTGAGGGCCCTCATAAATCATGAGTACGGCCACACAGTGCACATCGCTGCACCCTCATAAATCATGAGTACGGCCACACAGTGCACATCGCTGCATGCTCACACTCTGTGCCTGAGGGCCCTCATAAATCATGAGTACGGCCACACAGTGCACATCGCTGCGTGCTCACACTCTGTGCCTAAGGGCCCTCATAAATCATGAGTACGGCCACACAGTGCACATCGCTGCGTGCTCACACTCTGTGCCTGAGGGCCCTCATAAATCATGAGTACGGCCACACAGTGCACATCGCTGCACCCTCATAAATCATCAGTACGGCCACACAGTGCACATCGCTGCGTGCTCACACTCTGTGCCTGAGGGCCCTCATAAATCATGAGTACGGCCACACAGTGCACATCGCTGCTTGCTCACACTCTGTGCCTGAGGGCCCTCATAAATCATGAGTACGGCCACACAGTGCACATCGCTGCGTGCTCACACTCTGTGCCTGAGGGCCCTCATAAATCATGAGTACGGCCACACAGTGCACATCGCTGCACCCTCATAAATCATGAGTACAGCCACACAGTGCACAACGCAGCGTGCTCACACTGTGTGCCTGAGGGCCCTCATAAATCATGAGTACGGCCACACAGTGCACATCGTTGCGTGCTCACACTCTGTGCCTGAGGGCCCTCATAAATCATGAGTATGGCCACACAGTGCACAACGCTGCGTGCTCACACTCTGTGCCTGAGGGCCCTCATAAACCATGAGTACGGCCACACAGTGCACATCGCTGCGTGCTCACACTCTGTGCCTGAGGGCCCTCATAAATCATGAGTACAGCCACACAGTGCACATCGCTGCACCCTCATAAATCATGAGTACAGCCACACAGTGCACATCGCTGCGCCCTCATAAACCATGAGTACGGCCACACAGTGCACATCGCTGCATGCTCACACTCTGTGCCTGAGGGCCCTCATAAATCATGAGTACGGCCACACAGTGCACATCGCTGCGTGCTCACACTCTGTGCCTGAGGGCCCTCATAAATCATGAGTACGGCCACACAGTGCACATCGCTGCGTGCTCACACTCTGTGCCGGAGGGCCCTCATAAATCATGAGTACGGCCACACAGTGTACATCGCTGCGTGCTCTCACTCTGTGCCTGAGGGCCCTCATGAATCATGAGTACGGCCACACAGTGCACATCGCTGCGTGCTCACACTCTGTGCCTGAGGGCCCTCATAAATCATGAGTACGGCCACACAGTGCACATCGCTGCATGCTCACACTCTGTGCCTGAGGGCCCTCATGACTCATGGGTACGGCCACACAGTGCACATCGCTGCGTGCTCACACTCTGTGCCTGAGGGCCCTCATATATCATGAGTACGGCCACACAGTGCACATCGCTGCGTGCTCTCACTCTGTGCCTGAGGGCCCTCATAAATCATGAGTACGGCCACACAGTGCACATCGCTGCGTGCTCTCACTCTGTGCCTGAGGGCCCTCATAAACCATGAGTACGGCCACACAGTGCACATCGCTGCGTGCTCACACTCTGTGCCTGAGGGCCCTCATAAATCATGAGTACGGCCAAACAGTGCACATCGCTGCGTGCTCACACTCTGTGCCTGAGGGCCCTCATGAATCATGAGTACGGCCACACAGTGCACATCGCTGCAAGCTCACACTCTGTGCCTGAGGGCCCTCATAAATCATGAGTACGGCCACACAGTCCACATCGCTGCGAGCTCACACTCTGTGCCTGAGGGCCCTCATAAATCATGAGTACGGCCACACAGTGCACATCGCTGCGAGCTCAAACTCTGTGCCTAAGGGCCCTCATAAATCATGAGTACGGCCACACAGTGCACAACGCTGCGTGCTCACACTCTGTGCCTGAGGGCCCTCATAAATCATGAGTACGGCCACACAGTGCACAACGCTGCACCCTCATAAATCATGAGTACGGTCACACAGTGCACAACGCTGCGTGCTCACACTCTGTGCCTGAGGGCCCTCATAAATCATGAGTACGGCCACACAGTGCACAACGCTGCGTGCTCACACTCTGTGCCTGAGGGCCCTCATAAATCATGAGTACGGCCACACAGTGCACAACGCAGCGTGCTCACACTCTGTGCCTGAGGGCCCTCATAAATCATGAGTACGGCCACACAGTGCACATCGCTGCGTGCTCACACTCTGTGCCTGAGGGCCCTCATAAATCATGAGTACGGCCACACAGTGCACAACGCAGCGTGCTCACACTCTGTGCCTGAGGGCCCTCATAAATCATGAGTACGGCCACACAGTGCACATCGCTGCGTGCTCACACTCTGTGCCTGAGGGCCCTCATAAATCATGAGTACGGCCACACAGTGCACATCGCTGCGCCCTCATAAATCATGAGTACGGCCACACAGTGCACAACGCTGCGTGCTCCCCTTCTGTGCCTGAGGGCCCTCATAAACCATGAGTACGGCCACACAGTGCACATCGCTGCGTGCTCACACTCTGTGCCTGAGGGCCCTCATAAATCATGAGTACGGCCACACAGTGCACATCGCTGCCTGCTCACACTCTGTGCCTGAGGGCCCTCATAAACCATGAGTACGGCCACACAGTGCACATCGCTGCGCCCTCATAAATCATGAGTACGGCCACACAGTGCACATCGCTGCGCCCTCATAAACCATGAGTGCGGCCACACAGTGCACATTGCTGCGTGCTCAAGCTCTGTGCCTGAGGGCCCTCATAAATCATGAGTACGGCCACACAGTGCACATCGCTGCGTGCTCACACTCTGTGCCTGAGGGCCCTCATAAACCATGAGTACGGCCACACAGTGCACATCGCTGCGTGCTCACACTCTGTGCCTGAAGGCCCTCATAAACCATGAGTACGGCCACACAGTGCACATCGCTGCGTGCTCTCACTCTGTGCCCGGGGGCCCTCATAAATAATGAGTACGGCCACACAGTGCACATCGCTGCGTGCTCACACCCTGTGCCTGAGGGCCCTCATAAATCATGAGTACGGCCACACAGTGCACATCGCTGCGTGCTCACACTCTGTGCCTGAGGGCCCTCATAAACCATGAGTACGGCCACACAGTGCACATCGCTGCGTGCTCACACTCTGTGCCTGAAGGCCCTCATAAACCATGAGTACGGCCACACAGTGCACATCGCTGCGTGCTCACACTCTTTGCCTGAGGGCCCTCATAAATCATGAGTGTTAGACGGACCGGGAGGGTCGGCCGAGGATAAGGGGAGAGGTCTCCGGGGAGAGCCGTCTCCGACGATCGTACAGACAAGTAACTTCCCCCCCACAGACGGACACCACACAAGGGTAAAGTTCAACGATACTTTATAGGCAATTCTTTAAGTACGATGAATGGTACAAGGAGGTCTGGACTCAGGGGTCCCCTCGATTCTGGTCTCTGGTTTGGGAGAAGGGTAGCGGGACAGTCTTGTTACCACAAGATGGATATAGCTCTCAATCCTCGAGCTCGGCGTTCTAGATGATCGGGCCGCGGCAGAGCCAGCAGGTCCCGAGATGGACGAAGGAAGCGACGGTCCGCGGCGGAGCCAGCAGGTCCCGATGAAGATGGTAGTTACAAACGGTCCGCGGCCACGCCAGCAGGTCCCGACGACGATGAAGGTTTGCGAAGGTTACGAAGGTTGCGGCAGCGCCAGCAGGCAGGACGATGATGCGCAAGGCAGAGCTACGGCAGCGCCAGTAGTCCGTCAAGGATGAGTTCTTCTCTGCGTCTCTCGACTCCAGGATACAACTGCCTTCCTGCTCTGGAGCTGCCCCAGTTATAGGGCTGGTGCCCTTTGATGTCCGGACCCTCGCACTTGGAGGTCGGGAGGTCCGGGATGAGGGAGTCCAGACACCCAGCAGGGGGGTGGAGCCAGCGCCCGGGGAGGCGATGGGCGAGCGGCACTTGGCGGGGGAGAGCCATCGACGCCTCTTTCTCCCATTGACTTGCCAAGTAGCCCGCTCACCTCCTGGGTGGATGGTGGTGCCGGGATGTCTGAGGCCTGGCTAGGCCCAGGGTTGAGGTCGGCCGGGGGCCAGGCGGCCTCGTGGTGGAGTGTCCAAGATGGCGCCCAGGCTGGGCGCGCGGGCCAGTAGTGGGTCGGGCCCACGAGGTCGATATGTTCAGGGGCCGGGGTCCCGGAGGGGACGGAAGACGAGCAGTGGTGGTGTGTGGCCCATGTGTGTCCGGGCTCGGGCCTGGTCGGGCCGAGGGGGAAGCGGCCCTTCATGTGGCCTGTCCAACATGCGTCCCCCCCAGCTGAAGGCGGGGAGAGTCACCCATCCTCTTGGGGACTCTCCTCGTCGAGGCGGAAAAACCGGGACAGGCCATCCGCGTTGGCGTGATCTGGCCCAGGCCGGTGCTCAACAGTGAAGTCCATCCCTTGTAGGGAGATGGACCAACGTAGTAGTTTCGGGTTTTCCCCCCGCATCTGCATCAGCCACTGCAGGGGTCGATGGTCGGTCTGCACCCGGAAGTGTGTGCCAAAGAGGTAGGGCCGGAGCTTTTTGAGGGCCCATACCACAGCGAAGGCCTCCCTCTCTATGGTGCTCCAGCGTTGTTCCCGGGGTAGGAGTCGCCTGCTGATGAAGGCCACTGGCTGATCAAGGCCTTCGGTGTTCACTTGAGACAGGACTGCCCCAATGCCATGGTCGGAGGCATCCGTCTGGACGACGAACTCCCGGCTGTAGTCGGGGGCCTGGAGCACAGGGGCGGAGCACATGGCGGCCTTCAATTGTTCGAAGGCTGTTTGACAATCCGGGGTCCAGTTGACTTTCTTGGGTTGATTTTTGGACGTGAGTTCTGTGAGGGGCCCCACTATGGTACCATAGTCTTTCACGAACCTTCGGTAATAGCCCGTAAGGCCCAGGAAGGCGCGTACCTCGGTCTGGGTGATGGGGGGCTGCCAGGACTGGATGGCGGCAATCTTGAGCTGCAGAGGGGCCACCAGGCCGCTTCCCACCTGGTGTCCGAGGTAGGTTACGGACCCCTGACCAATTTGGCATTTGCTGGCCTTAATCGTGAGGCCAGCCCGCTGGAGGGCCTGTAGCACCGCTCGGAGGTGGTGGAGGTGCTCGGGCCAATGGTGGCTGTACACAGCGATGTCGTCTAGGTAGGCGGCGCTGAATCCTTCGAGCCCTGCCAGGACCTGGTTGACGAGCCGCTGAAATGTTGCTGGAGCATTCTTCATGCCAAAGGGCATGACCTTGAAATGGTAATGGCCATCAGGGGTGGAGAAGGCAGAACGTTCTTGGGCCCGGGGTGTGAGGCCGATCTGCCAGTAGCCCGCCGTCAGGTCGAAAATACTGAGGTAGCGGGCAGCCCCCATGCGGTCGATTAGTTCGTCTGCCCGGGGGATAGGATGTGCGTCTGTTCGGGTGACCGCATTCAAGCCCCGGTAGTCGACGCAGAACCGGAGTTCTGGTGTGGTGCCGGGAGCGGCTGCTTTGGGGACCAGTACTACAAGGCTGGCCCAGGGGCTGTCTGAGGGCTCGATGACCCCGAGCGTGAGCATTTTGGTTACTTCTTCCTGGATGCAGGGCCGTACCCGATCTGGCACGCGGTAGGCCCGGTGGCGGATAGGGGGGTTGTCCCCCGTGTCCACATCGTGCACACACCAGGAAGTGACACCTGGGGTGAGGGAAAACAGGCTGGCGAACTGCAACAGAAGGTCTCGACACTCCTGGCGTTGTTCCCGGGTGAGGGCCTCCGAGAGTCGGACCCCATCCACGGAGCCGTCTTTCTCCCGAGTCCGTAGGAGGTCAGGAAGGGGCTCGGAGTCTTCTTCGGCCCCATTGTCTGTGGCCATCAGGAGGCTGAGTTCTGAACGCACAAAGTGGGGTTTCAGTCTATTAGCGTGGAGGACCCGGAGGGGGTTCCGGGCAGATTCCATGTCGATGAGATAGGTGGCAGGGCCCTTGCGCTCGACTACTTTGAAGGGCCCCGTCCACTTGTCTTGCAGGGCGCAGGGTTCGGTGGGGGACATCACCCATACCTGTTGCCCCTGGGGTGTGGGGTTGCTCGGGCACCCCTACTTCTTTATTCTGCTTGCGTAGGTCGATCTCAGCTAATTTTCGCTCGTGTTCATATGCCAATTTCTTCTCCTCGAGCTCCCTTTGTCTCTGTTTTTCCTCTCTTTCTTCTCGGAGACGCAGGTGCTCTAAGTTTATTTTTTGTTCGGCCAACTTAAGTTCAACATCCATTTTGAGCCGGGCCATTTCCAGCTCGTGTAGTCGGGTTTTTTCTCGTTCCTGGATCTCGTCTTGCGAGAGACCCGTTCTTCGCTCCTCAGGGGCTGTGGTGTTTTTTTCTATTGCTGTGATGTTTTGATCGGGGGTTCCGGCAGCCCCGGTTTCTGCCCAAGACTCTAGGGCATGCTTGAAATCGTCCTTGGTACTTAGACCGGTGGTAGCGATACCTAGTTCGATGCAGAATTGTTTTAATTCACGATGGCTGTACTCGTCCAATTTCTCCATCTGAAATTTCTCGGTGGATCCGCTTTCTTTGTGTGACATCGTGATTTCGTCGTGGGGTGAGCTACTCTCTGTACGATAATGCGGTGATTCGGATCGCGCCGCTGGCCACCAATGTTAGACGGACCGGGAGGGTCGGCCGAGGATAAGGGGAGAGGTCTCCGGGGAGAGCCGTCTCTGACGATCGTACAGACAAGTAACTTCCCCCCCACAGACGGACACCACACAAGGGTAAAGTTCAACGATACTTTATAGGCAATTCTTTAAGTACGATGAATGGTACAAGGAGGTCTGGACTCAGGGGTCCCCTCGATTCTGGTCTCTGGTTTGGGAGAAGGGTAGCGGGACAGTCGTGTTACCACAAGATGGATATAGCTCTCAATCCTCGAGCTCGGCGTTCTAGATGATCAGGCCGCGGCGGAGCCAGCAGGTCCCGAGATGGACGAAGGAAGCGACGGTCCGCGGCGGAGCCAGCAGGTCCCGATGAAGATGGTAGTTACAAACGGTCCGCGGCCACGCCAGCAGGTCCCGACGACGATGAAGGTTTGCGAAGGTTACGAAGGTTGCGGCAGCGCCAGCAGGCAGGACGATGATGCGCAAGGCAGAGCTACGGCAGCGCCAGTAGTCCGTCAAGGATGAGTTCTTCTCTGCGTCTCTCGACTCCAGGATACAACTGCCTTCCTGCTCTGGAGCTGCCCCAGTTATAGGGCTGGTGCCCTTTGATGTCCGGACCCTCGCACTTGGAGGTCGGGAGGTCCGGGATGAGGGAGTCCAGACACCCAGCAGGGGGGTGGAGCCAGCGCCCGGGGAGGCGATGGGCGAGCGGCACTTGACGGGGGAGAGCCATTGACGCCTCTTTCTCCCATTGACTTGCCAAGTAGCCCGCTCACCTCCTGGGTGGATGGTGGTGCCGGGATGTCTGAGGCCTGGCTAGGCCCAGGGTTGAGGTCGGCCGGGGGCCAGGCGGCCTCGTGGTGGAGTGTCCAAGATGGCGCCCAGGCTGGGCGCGCGGGCCAGTAGTGGGTCGGGCCCACGAGGTCGATATGTTCAGGGGCCGGGGTCCCGGAGGGGACGGAAGACGAGCAGTGGTGGTGTGTGGCCCTTGTGTGTCCGGGCTCGGGCCTGGTCGGGCCGAGGGGGAAGCGGCCCTTCATGTGGCCTGTCCAACAATGAGTACGGCCACACAGTGCACATCGCTGCGTGCTCACACTCTGTGCCTGAGGGCCCTCATAAACCATGAGTACGGCCACACAGTGCACATCGCTGCGTGCTCACACTCTGTGCCTGAAGGCCCTCATAAACCATGAGTACAGCCACACAGTGCACATCGGTGCGTGCTCTAACTCTGTGCCTGGGGGCCCTCATAAATCATGAGTACGGCCACACAGTGCACATCGCTGCGTGCTCACACTCTGTGCCTGAGGGCCCTCATAAATCATGAGTACGGCCACACAGTGTACATCGCTGCGTGCTCTCACTCTGTGCCTGAGGGCCCTCATGAATCATGAGTACGGCCACACAGTGCACATCGCTGCGTGCTCACACTCTGTGCCTGAGGGCCCTCATAAATCATGAGTACGGGCACACAGTGCACATCGCTGCATGCTCACACTCTGTGCCTGAGGGCCCTCATGACTCATGAGTACGGCCACACAGTGCACATCGCTGCGTGCTCACACTCTGTGCCTGAGGGCCCTCATAAATCATGAGTACGGCCACACAGTGCACAACGCAGCGTGCTCACACTCTGTGCCTGAGGGCCCTCATAAATCATGAGTACGGCCAAACAGTGCACATCGCTGCGTGCTCACACTCTGTGCCTGAGGGCCCTCATGAATCATGAGTACGGCCACACAGTGCATATCGCTGCAAGCTCACACTCTGTGCCTGAGGGCCCTCATAAATCATGAGTACGGCCACACAGTGCACATCGCTGCGAGCTCACACTCTGTGCCTGAGGGCCCTCATAAATCATGAGTACGGCCACACAGTGCACATCGCTGCGAGCTCAAACTCTGTGCCTAAGGGCCCTCATAAATCATGAAAAAGGGCACACAGTGCACAACGCTGCGTGCTCACACTCTGTGCCTGAGGGCCCTCATAAATCATGAGTACGGCCACACAGTGCACATCGCTGCGTGCTCACACTCTGTGCCTGAGGGCCCTCATAAATCATGAGTACGGGCACACAGTGCACATCGCTGCATGCTCACACTCTGTGCCTGAGGGCCCTCATGACTCATGAGTACGGCCACACAGTGCACATCGCTGCGTGCTCACACTCTGTGCCTGAGGGCCCTCATAAATCATGAGTACGGCCACACAGTGCACATATCTGCGTGCTCACACTCTGTGCCTGAGGGCCCTCATAAATCATGAGTACGGCCAAACAGTGCACATCGCTGCGTGCTCACACTCTGTGCCTGAGGGCCCTCATGAATCATGAGTACGGCCACACAGTGCATATCGCTGCAAGCTCACACTCTGTGCCTGAGGGCCCTCATAAATCATGAGTACGGCCACACAGTGCACATCGCTGCGAGCTCACACTCTGTGCCTGAGGGCCCTCATAAATCATGAGTACGGCCACACAGTGCACATCGCTGCGAGCTCAAACTCTGTGCCTAAGGGCCCTCATAAATCATGAAAAAGGGCACACAGTGCACAACGCTGCGTGCTCACACTCTGTGCCTGAGGGCCCTCATAAATCATGAGTACGGCCACACAGTGCACAACGCTGCGCCCTCATAAATCATGAGTACGGCCACACAGTGCACAACGCTGCGTGCTCACACTCTGTGCCTGAGGGCCCTCATAAATCATGAGTACGGCCACACAGTGCACAACGCTGCGTGCTCACACTCTGTGCCTGAGGGCCCTTATAAATCATGAGTACGGCCACACAGTGCACAACGCAGCGTGCTCACACTCTGTGCCTGAGGGCCCTCATAAATCATGAGTACGGCCACACAGTGCACATCGCTGCGTGCTCAAACTCTGTGCCTGAGGGCCCTCATAAATCATGAGTACGACCACACAGCGCACAACGCAGCGTGCTCACACTCTGTGCCTGAGGGCCCTCATAAATCATGAGTACGGCCACACAGTGCACATCGCTGCGTGCTCACACTCTGTGCCTGAGGGCCCTCATAAATCATGAGTACGGCCACACGGTGCACATCGCTGCGCCCTCATAAATCATGAGTACGGCCACACAGTGCACAACGCTGCGTGCTCCCCTTCTGTGCCTGAGGGCCCTCATAAACCATGAGTACGGCCACACAGTGCACATCGCTGCGTGCTCACACTCTGTGCCTGAGGGCCCTCATAAATCATGAGTACGGCCACACAGTGCACATCGCTGCGTGCTCACACTCTGTGCCTGAGGGCCCTCATAAACCATGAGTACGGCCACACAGTGCACATCGCTGCGCCCTCATAAATCATGAGTACGGCCACACAGTGCACATCGCTGCGCCCTCATAAACCATGAGTGCAGCCACACAGTGCACATTGCTGCGTGCTCACACTCTGTGCCTGAGGGCCCTCATAAATCATGAGTACGGCCACACAGTGCACATCGCTGCGTGCTCACACTCTGGGCCTGAGGGCCCTCATAAACCATGAGTACGGCCACACAGTGCACATCGCTGCGTGCTCACACTCTGTGCCTGAAGGCCCTCATAAACCATGAGTACGGCCACACAGTGCACATCGCTGCGTGCTCTCACTCTGTGCCTGGGGGCCCTCATAAATAATGAGTACGGCCACACAGTGCACATCGCTGCGAGCTCACACTCTGTGCCTGAGTGCCCTCATAAATCATGAGTGCGGCCACACAGTGCACATCGCTGCGTGCTCACACTCTGTGCCTGAGGGCCCTCATGAATCATGAGTACGGCCACACAGTGCACATCGCTGCGTGCTCACACTCCGTGCCTGAGGGCCCTCATAAATCATGAGTACGGCCACACAGTGCACATTGCTGCGCCCTCATAAATCATGAGTACGGCCACACAGTGCACATCGCTGCGTGCTCTCACACTGTGCCTGAGGGCCCTCATGAATCATGAGTACGACCACACATTGCACATCGCTGCGTGCTCACACTCTGTGCCTAAGGGCCCTCATAAATCATGAGTACTGCCACACAGTGCACATCGCTGCGTGCTCACACTCTGTGCCTGAGGGGCCTCATAAACCATGAGTACGGCCACACAGTGCACATCGCTGCGTGCTCACACTCTGTGCCTGAGAGCCCTTGTAGGAAATGGGACCCCTGGCCGGCCAGGACTTGCACCCCAGCCAGTCAGAGACCGCCACTCCTATGTAAAGTCGACCCCTGCTCGCCCTCTAGGTAACGCGGCGCGGGCAGTTAGGCCTATCTCAGAGGACATGTGTGAAGCATTTGCGCACGCACCCACCAGCAACAACATCCCGGGCCTCCCACAAAAGGAACTCCACACCAAGTATATATGAAAATAGTCTTTGTATTAAGAAGGACACATAGGAACATACACTTTACAATGTGCTCGAGGCACGGCAGGGGTTACAAGGGAAAAGGTACAGGGAAGAGCCAAGGGACCACTGCCAGGAAGGTGCACATGATGGAGTTGGCATTTAGACATATAACAACTGGGAGTTTCCTCGGACTAGGACTAGAACACATAATCACCAGGAGCTTAGCATTAGAATACGTCATGCCCCGGGGTCTCATAGGACTAGCAATAGAACTCACTCTAACCAGCCTAGACATACATGAGGCAAGGTACATAACACAACAGAGGCCCCCATCATCAGGGCAACACATAATAATTCTCAGCAACACTCTGATAATAGTCAGTAGCGTCCCCTAGGCCCGATGGCCTACCTGGGGCGAGGGCACCTTAGAGTCTCGATGTCCTGAGTGGGCTGCAAGGGGCCCGGGGCAAACCTAAACGTGGCGGCTGCCCACGAAGTGCTGGGCAACAGGGGATGAGGGGGACATCACGTAGGAGCCTCGCAGGCTCGAGAGGGCAAGGGACAATGGGGGAGCCCCTCGGGGCTCGAGGAGGAAGGGGCCACATGGGAGCCTCTCGGGGCTCTTAGGACAGAATAGTGGGCGGAGCCTTGCAGGCTCGTAGGGACTGGGGCCAACTGTGGAGTCTCTCGGGGCTCGAGGACAATGGTGGAGCCTCTCAGGGCTCAAGAGGATTACGGCTGGAGCCTCTCGGGCTCAAGAGCGCTGGGCGGAGCCTCGCGGGCTCGGAGGGCCAGAGACCCATGGTGGAGCCTTCTCGGGGGCTCAGGGATGATCTGGGCAGGCGGGGCCCCCCTCGGGGGACCCGGCATCACTGGGGGCCCTTTGGGCCTCGAGGCACAACAGGCGGGTTGTTGGAGGGGTGGGGCGAGCACCGACAATGTGCCCCGACGCCCCCTCCCCTCCGCTGCACTCACCGGGTCTGTCTCGCCGGTCTCCTTGGCTGTGCCAGCCTTTGTCGTGTGCTCCGGGGCTCTCTCCCTCTCGGGGGCCCCGGGGTGGAATCAGCAGCTTCTCCGTGGGACGCAGGGGCGTGGAGTAGGCTCCCGCCGACCCCTGCCTTCGCGGCTCTCTCGGTCGTCTCCCAAGGCTCCCCGGGCCGCCGGCCAATCAGAGCGCAGCCCGGGGAGACGTCATCAGCCCAGCCCGGGCCGGCAGCCAATCCCAGCGTGGCCCGGGGGAGGGCCTCACGAGGGGTCCCGGGCTGCGGCGGTGAACTGGGGGGGAATAAGAGGAGTGGGCTCCCTCGATAATTGTAGCATAGACGGGGCAATCGAGGTAGGCACTCGCTGGGGGCTCGGGCCCCCCCCCAACCGAACGGGGCAAACGCCGGGTGGGCTCCGGCTGGTGGAGGAGAGCGTTCCCAGCGCTAGAAGCACGCATGAGCGCCCCAAGGCGCTAGGACAGCAAGAAAGCGCTCCCCAGCGCTAGAAGAGTTAATGACGCGCCCCGAGGCGCCGGGGCAGCAGGAAAGCGCTCCCAGGTGCTAGGGCCATAGAAAGCAGGGTCCATAGGAAGTCCAGGAGTTCAGGGGGAGCACATCAGCTCTTAGAAGGGAAAAAGGGACATCAGCAGTTCAGGAGCAGGGCAGGGCCCAGGGAGGCCAGCCAACCCTGAGCCTACGCAGCAGCACACCCCTGGCAGGGTTCCAGTCAGAACAAGCAGGAAGAGAGAGAGAGAAGAGGGCCCACCCTCCTTTTATACAGGAGCCTCCTTTGTCTCCAAAAGGGGGCCGGCAGGGAGAGAACCAGCCAGAACTGGTTATAAGGAATTTCAGGTTACTGGCCAGGCCAGGGACACTGGACGCACCCCAGGGGGGTGGAGCCAGCCTGGTGGGGGAAGGCCCGGCCGGCTTCAGCCAATCAGGCGCCAGCACACCTACTGCACACACACACCAAGGTCTAGAAGTGGTACTTCCCTTCTAGTCACACACATGTCGCATACATCATCTTGTAGCATTCAACCTCACGAGTGCATACATACCAAACACGACCCGGCACGCCCCCACGCATCAGGAACTACCAGAGCCACATACATTCCCCATGCATTCCTATGGGAGGCAGGTCTCTCTCACCACACACACACTCAGAAGGGGAATCACCATTCCCCGGACACATATAATAAGCACAAAACTTCAGGGGTGGACCTGCCAGACGGGCCAAGTCCAACACATGCCCCTCCAAGCCCAAACGCAGGGCAGACCAATCACTACCGTGATGGACTTCCCTGCTGCAGGGCGATAGAACGTGGACGCGGCCCGCACCGCCGGACCGATAGACATACACAGACTGAAAATAATAAAAGTTACAACAACAAAAAAATTTTTTAAAAAATGAAGACATAGGCCCAACCAGGCTACCCACCTGGTACTCCTTAGTTGTCCATGACTAGGACCAGGCCCTAAGCCATCCAGATACCACTGGTCCCTGCTAATCCGAAGTGGGGGGTGGTAACCCCTGGCCCACAATAGCCATTCTCCACTCCCTTTCTCAGTGTAGCCACGACTACCACTGTTCCTTCCACCTAGGGTCCGCACCCTCAGGTTTGCCAGAGGTCACGGGCAAGATGCCCCACCCTACCTCTACTTCTGAGGTTCCGCGTTCTCCCAGGAGAAACACCCTCAGAACACACTTTCCTACCAGTCTTGGAACTTCCTCCCTCCACTGGTCTTCCACCTGGGAACTAAGCGTTTAGCTCTCCCCTAAAGCAAGCCGCGGCCGAGCCAGCAGGTCTTCCTTGACCGGGACACCACTTAACATAAATTCAGCCAGGGCGACACCTGACGCCTAAAACACAACAAGATGAGCCGCGGCAGCACCAGCAGGTCTCAGTGTTCAGCTCTCCCCAAGGCAAGCCGCGGCAGCGCCAGCAGGTCTTCCTTGTCCGGGATACAACTCAACATAAATTCAGCCAGGGCGACACCTGACGCCTAAAACACAACAAGATGAGCCGCGGCAGCGCCAGCAGGTCTCAGTGTTCAGCTCTCCCCAAGGCAAGCCGCGGCAGCGCCAGCAGGTCTTCCTTGTCCGGGATACAACTCAACATAAATTCAGCCAGGGCGACACCTGACGCCTAAAACACAACAAGATGAGCCGCGGCAGCGCCAGCAGGTCTCAGTGTTTAGCTCTCCCCAAGGCAAGCCGCGGCAGCGCCAGCAGGTCTTCCTTTTCCGGGATACAACTCAACATAAATTCAGCCAGGGCGACACCTGACGCCTAAAACACAACAAGATGAGCCGCGGCAGCGCCAGCAGGTCTCAGTGTTCAGCTCTCCCCAAGGCAAGCCGCGGCAGCGCCAGCAGGTCTTCCTTGTCCGGGATACAACTCAACATAAATTCAGCCAGGGCGACACCTGACGCCTAAAACACATTCAGCGCGGTAAGGAAGACATGATGCGTCAAACACATTTAGCGGGGAAAAGGGGGGACACCTGACGCATCAAACACATTCAGCGGTTATACGGGACACATGATGCATCCAACACATTCAGCGGGGCAAGGAAGGACACTATTATCGTTGATTCAGCAAGCTCCCTATCCCAGAGAACTTACACTCCATTACTCAGCACACCTCAACATTCATCCACCCCCGTCCCCTAGACTGGTAAGACAGTTTTCCACCGCCCCTGATTCCTCAACCTGACCCTTGTGGCACAGGTACCATTACTCTAGGAAAGGGACAAGGACCACACACTTGAACACAATTACGCAACTACTACTGGATCCCACCCTTCTGGTGAATTCAGAAAACCATATTGTACTAGGGAGATTATTTACCCTCCCAAGCTAGGGACACCTAACTCACAGTGTATACGCACACATTTTTCCACAGAACGGACATTTAAGTAACCTTAAAAAACTTTCCACAGAACGGGTATTTCTATTAATAATTAAACATTTCCACAGAACAGACATTTTTAGCAACCTGACCTGACCCATGTGGCGCAGGTATCATTACTCCAGGGAAGGGACATGGACCATACACATTGAACACAATTACGCTGCCACCACTGGATCCGACCCTTCTGGTGAATCCAGAAAACACATTGCACTAGGGAGTTGATCTACCCTCCCCAGCTAGGGCCACCTAACTCATAGCGTACCAGAATACATTTTTCACAGAACGGACATTTAAGTAACCTCATAAAAACAATAATCTCCTTTCTTTGCGACCATTTACCATGCAGAGTTTTGTAGGGAGGCCAGTTATCGTTGTGGTACTGCGCAAACACAAGTCCGGATCCCACCGCTAGCCACCAGTGTAGGAAATGGGACCCCCGGCCGGCCAGGACTTGCACCCCAGCCAGTCAGAGACCGCCACTCCTATGTAAAGTCGACCCCTGCTCGCCCTCTAGGTAACGCGTCGCGGGCAGTTAGGCCTATCTCGGAGGACATTTGTGAAGCATTTGCGCACGCACCCACCAGCAACAACATCCCGGGCCTCCCACAAAAGGAACTCCACACCAAGTATATATGAAAATAGTCTTTGTATTAAGAAGGACACATAGGAACATACAGCCTGATTCATGATCGGGCCGTTTTGCGAGGCTCAAATAGCGAATCATAAGGAATCGCTATTTGAGACTCGCAAAACGGTAATCATGTAGGAATCGCAATATTAATTGCGATTCCCACTGATTCCTTATTTGCGATTAGCTAATTGCTAATCGCAAATAAGGAATAACTCCCCATGCATTCCTATGGGCCAAAAGGCCCATAGGAATGAATGGGGAGTATTCCTTATTTGCGATTAGCAATTTGCTACTCGCAAATAAGATAGCGATTTAAAGGGTGCCAGGGGTGTCCAAAGGACACCCTGTAGCACCCCTTAAATGCAAATTGAAACAGGTGTTGCGCACACACATGTCCAAAGGACATGTGTGTGTGCAACATGCAACTTAGAAAAATGCTTTTAAAAGCATTTTTCTAAGTTTTTGCTATTTACAGAGAGGTCTGACCTCTCGGTAAATAGCGGCCCAAAATTGCATTTTCGCAATTTTCAAATGCTTCATGAATTGCATTTAAGGAATCTCAAATAGAGATTCCTTAAATGTAATTCCTCGCAATTTAGCGATTTAGCAATTACCGATTTTTGCATTTGGGATGCTGAATCCCAAATGCAAAAATCGCACTCGCAAAGGGCCGGATTCTCAGAATCCGGCCCTTTGCGAGCCGATTTAGCCTTCAAGAATAAGGCTGATACACTTTACAATGTGCTCGAGGCACGGCAGGGGTTACAAGGGAAAAGGTACAGGGCAGAGCCAAGGGACCACTGCCAGGAAGGTGCACATGATGGAGTTGGCATTTAGAACATATAACAACTGGGAGTTTCCTCGGACTAGGACTAGAACACATAATCACCAGGAGCTTAGCATTAGAATACGTCATGCCCCGGGGTCTCATAGGACTAGCAATAGAACTCACTCTAACCAGCCTAGACATACATGAGGCAAGGTACATAACACAACAGAGGCCCCCATCTTCAGGGCAACACATAATAATTCTCAGCAACACTCTGATAATAGTCAGTAGCGCTCCCTAGGCCCGATGGCCTACCTGGGGCGAGGGCACCTTAGAGTCTCGATGTCCTGAGTGGGCTGCAAGGGGCCCGGGGCAAACCTAAACGTGGCGGCTGCCCACGAAGTGCTGGGCAACCGGGGATGAGGGGGATATCACGTAGGAGCCTCGCAGGCTCGAGAGGGCAAGGGACAATGGGGGAGCCCCTCGGGGCTCTAGGAGGAAGGGGCCACGTGGGAGCCTCTCGGGGCTCTTAGGACAGAATAGTGGGCAGAGCCTTGCAGGCTCGTAGGGACTGGGGCCAACTGTGGAGCCTCTCGGGGCTCGAGGACAATGGTGGAGCCTCTCAGGGCTCATGAGGATTACGGCTGGAGCCTCTCGGGCTCAAGAGCGCTGGGCGGAGCCTCGCGGGCTCGGAGGACCAGAGACCCATGGTGGAGCCTCCTCGGGGGCTCAGGGATGATCTGGGCAGGCGGGGCCCCCCTCGGGGGACCCGGCATCACTGGGGGCCCTTAGGGCCTCGAGGCACAACAGGCGGGTTGTTGGAGGGGCGGGGCGAGCACCGACAATGTGCCCCGACGCCCCCTCCCCTCCGCTGCACTCACCGGGTCTGTCTCGCCGGTCTCCTTGGCTGCACCAGCCTTCGTCGTGTGCTCCGGGGCTCTCTCCCTCGCGGGGGCCCCGGGATGAAATCAGCAGCTTCTCCGTGGGACGCAGGGGCGCGGAGTAGGCTCCCGCCGACCCCTGCCTTCGCGGCTCTCTCGGTCGTCTCCCAAGGCTCCCCGGGCCGCCGGCCAATCAGAGCGCGGCCCGGGGGGACGTGATCAGCCCAGCCCGGGCCGGCAGCCAATCCCAGCGCGGCCCGGGGGAGGGCCTCACGAGGGGTACCGGGCTGCGGCGGTGAACTGGGGGGGAATAAGAGGAGTAGGGTCCCTCGATAATATTAGCATAGACGGGGCAAGCTAAGTAGGCACTCGCTGGGGGCTCGGGCCCCCCCCCCCCCAACCGAACGGGGCAAACGCCGGGTGGGCTCCGGCTGGTGGAGGAGAGCGCTCCCAGCGCTAGAAGCACGCATGAGCGCCCCAAGGCGCTAGGACAGCAAGAAAGCGCTCCCCAGCGCTAGAAGAGTTAATGACGCGCCCCGAGGCGCCGGGGCAGCAGGAAAGCGCTCCCAGGCGCTAGGGCCATAGAAAGCAGGGTCCATAGGAAGTCCAGGAGTTCAGGGGGAGCACATCAGCTCTTAGAAGGGAAAAAGGGACATCAGCAGTTCAGGAGCAGGGCAGGGCCCAGGGAGGCCAGCAAACCCTGAGCCCACGCAGCAGCACACCCCTGGCAGGGTTCCAGTCAGGACAAGCAGGAAGAGAGAGAGAGAAGAGGGCCCACCCTCCTTTTATACAGGAGCCTCCTTTGTCTCCAAAAGGGGGCAGGCAGGGAGAGAACCAGCCAGAACTGATTATAAGGAATTTCAGGTTACTGGCCAGGCCAGGGACACTGGACGCACCCCAGGGGGGTGGAGCCAGCCTGGTGGGGGAAGGCCCGGCCGGCTTCAGCCAATCAGGCGCCAGCACACCTACTGCACACACGCACCAAGGTCTCGAAGTGGCACTTCCCTTCTAGTCACACACATCTTGTAGCATTCAACCTCACGAGCGCATACATACCAAACACGACCCGGCAAGCCCCACGCATCAGGAACTACCAGAGCCACATACATTCCCCATGCATTCCTATGGGAGGCAGGTCTCTCTCACCACACACACACTCAGAAGGGGAATCACCATCCCCCGGACACATATAATAAGCACAAAACTTCAGGGGTGGACCTGCCAGACGGGCCAAGTCCAACAGCCCTCATAAATCATGAGTACTGCCAGACAGTGCACATCGCTGCGTGCTCTCACTCTGTGCCTGAGGGCCCTCATAAATCATGAGTACGGCCACACAGTGCACATCGCTGCGAGCTCACACTCTGTGCCTGAGGGCCCTCATAAATCATGAGTACGGCCACAGAGTGCACATCGCTGCGTGCTCACACTCTGTGCCTGAGGGCCCTCATAAACCATGAGTACGGCCACACAGTGCACATTGCTGCGCCCTCATAAACCATGAGTACGGCCACACAGTGCACATTGCTGCGCCCTCATAAATCATGAGTACGGCCACACAGTGCACATTGCTGCGTGCTCACACTCTGTGCCTGAGGGCCCTCATAAATCATGAGTACGGCCACAGAGTGCACATCGCTGCGTGCTCTCACTCTGTGCCTGAGGGCCCTCATAAACCATGAATACGGCCACACAGTGCACATCGCTGCGTGCTCACACTCTGTGCCTGAGGGCCCTCATAAACCATGAGTAGGGCCACAGAGTGCACATCGCTGCGTGCTCACACTCTGTGCCTGAGGGCCCTCATAAACCATGAGTACGGCCACACAGTGCACATCGCTGCGTGCTCACACTCTGTGCCTGAGGGGCTTCCAGGGGCCTTGCAGTGGGGTTTCCCTCACGACACCAGTGGAATTTGCTGCTACCCCAGATCTGGGGAAGCATCAAATTCTACGCCTCCCGAGGTGAGGCGTAACGAGGAGAAACATGTTTATTTCTCCCGGTTTCTCCCTCTTCCTCTGTACGCTGCATTCTGCAGCACATATGGAAAGAGGAACACACGTCTTAGGATTGTTTTTGTGCAGGACACTGCCCACCCAAAAACAATCCTACGGGCAACACAGGCGCCCTTGTACCATGGTGCAAGAGTGCCTACGTTGGCGCTAGGCTGACGAAATGGAGCCAGTGCAGGGACAAAGGACGGGACTGCACCGTATCGCTCAAATACTGTACCTTCCTGCCCTTTCACTTTGCCGTAGAGCCAAATCGCATAATTGAGGCCCTAAAAGACTTTGGAACTTGTCCCCATAATGAGCAGGCTGTAGGAAGTTCAAAATGAGCAACAAATGCAGACGTTTAAAACAACAAAAGTGAAAACAGCAGATATAGCATAGTCAAACACGCCTGGTGTGAGTCCCCGTCCCGCACAAAACCAATCCTGCATGCAACACAAGCGCCCGTGCACATTGTTGCAAGGGTGCCTGTAGTGTCGCTAGTCTGCTGAAACGGCTCCAGTGCAAGGGAAGGACGGCTGCCCTGCATTGCCTTAAATACGGCACGTTCCTGCCTACTCCCTGCCATGCAGTGCAGCGCCCCAGGTGACTTGCTGCGCCGGACTGTGCGGCATGACCATAGTGCTTACATATGCCATTGGGCACCACTTATGCACCACCTCCTCCTGATTGTGCCCGCCAGGCACCATCTCAACGGCATCAGGATGTTTTATAAAGGGGACAAGTCGTAAAAAAAGAAGTGGGGAAAGGCTGTCGCCGGAAGTGACATCACAAAGGGAAGTGATGTCACGAAAGGTGCCGAGCTCCTCGTCCCAGAGAGGCCAAAGAGTGAAGTCCAGCTGTTTGGCAGGGGGGACGGTGTCCCCCCGGTAAAATAAGTGGGGGGACGCCGTCCACCCGCATGGTACCCCGACTCGAGCCCTGGTTATATATAACTTTCCCCCACTCGGGCAACGCTGGCCCCACCCCTGAGGAGGCGGGACAGGAAAGGTCAAATGAGGAAGTAAACGTCCAGGTAAGTTCACTCCCTCCCCCTGCACATCACCGCTCTGCACAGACATACTTCTCCCCAGCAGCCACCCCAGCAGTAAGTACCTACGCCCCCTTTGACCGCAGCCACTTACCTTCGGAAGTCCCCGCTGAACACCGACGGTGAGAGTAAAAATGACAACTGCGAGGAGCAGGAACCTCTTAAAGCTTGTGGTCTTTGCCATCGTGTTCTCTGTGGGCGACAAAACAGAAGGGAACAAAGTAATAAAAGCCGGAAGATGAGATCTGTAATAACCTTTCTAGTTCGACTCAAATCACAGGCCCGGTGCATTTAGTTTCTTACAGCGGCGGCTCCTCCGCTGTGGCGGGGGAGCGTCGCCCACCCAAAAACAGCAGGAAAGGCAAAGTAAAACGATAATAAACACTCATTTTATTTTTATTTTCCTGATGAGTTTTGGGGGCGGATCCGTGGGTGACGGACATAAAGGGGAGCAGTAGGCGCTCTCCCCTCACTGCTCATGATGGTGCGGCCGGCTGTCTTAGGCAGTGAACGCTCTCTGCAGCCCAACCATGCAGCGGGATGGAGACAGCAGACACCGACTCCCAGTCTGTCCTGGAGCGCAAATCCAGGACGCTCAGGCCAATCCTGACGCTGCTCTCATGCGTGTGGATTGGACGCAGGGCATTCTGGGAACCTGTGGTGCCTCAAGAAGAGGAGCAGAAGAGCGCGATGAAGCCAGCTGCAGGTACTTTTTTTTAATGACATTTTTTATTCCCCCCCCCCCCCCTTTGACCCCTATGTCCCCCTGACCCCCCCGCCCACCTCGCTGCTCCTCCAGCACACCGGCTGCAACCGGTTTCTGACCAACATTCTTCCAGGTGAATCTGTAATATATCTGTTTGCTTCCGTCTTTGTTGAAGTTTAGGTCACTCTGTGATATACTTTGACAGACCGCCTCTATGTCTTAAGGAGGGTCGCAAAGTGACCAGTATTTTACTGCTCTGGCTCCTAAAAACTTTAGGACACGCATTAAATCCGGTATATGTGCTGTTAGACGGGACCTGGAGGGTCGGCCGAGGACAAGGGGAGAGGTCTCCGGGGAGAGCCGTCTCCAGCGATCGTACAGACAAGTAACTTCCCCCCCACAGAATAGGCACCACACAAGGATAAGATTTAACGTTCTTTATAAGTAATCTTGAAGTACGGTAGGATGGTACAAGGAGGTCTGGACTCAGGGGTCCCCTCGATTCTAGTCTCTTGGATGGGAAAGGGGTAGCGGGACAGTCTTATTACCAATCTGGTAGTTACGATGAGATGGTGGGTAGCTCTCAATCCTCGAGCTCTGCGTTCTTGAAGGACGGGTTGCGGCAGCGCCAGCAGATCCCGGAGTGGTCGAAGGTGGCAACGGTCCGCGGCAGCGCCAGCAGGTCCCGACGAAGATGGTAGTTACAACGGGTCGCAGCAGCGCCAGCAGGTCCCAACGAAGATGGTAGTTACAACGGATCGCGGCAGCGCCAGCAGGTCCCAACGAAGATGGTAGTTACAACGGATAGCGGCAGCGCCAGCAGGTCCCAACGAAGACGGTAGATTGCAGACGGCCGCGGCAGCGCCAGCAGCAGGACGACAGTACACAAGGCAGGGCTGCGGCAGCGCCAGCAGTCCGTCAAGGATGAGTTCTTTCAGGTGTCTCTCGACTCCAGGATACAACTGCCTTCCTGCTCTGGAGCTGCCCCAGGTATAGGTCTGGCGCCATTTGATGTCCGGACCCTCGCACTTGGAGGTCGGGAGGTCCGGGATGAGGGAGTCCAGACACCCAGCAGGGGGGTGGAGCCAGCGCCCGGGGAGGCTGGGGGCGATCGGCACCTGGCGGGGGAGAGCCATCGACACTTCTTCCTCCCATTGACCTGCCAAGTGGTCCGTTCACCTCCTGGATGGATGGTGGTGCCGGGCTGTCGGGGCCTGGCCAGGCCCAGGGTTGGGGTCGAGCTGAGGCCACGCGGCCTCGTGGTGCAGTGTCTAAGATGGCGGCCGGGCCGGGCAAGGGTGCTGACGGTGGCCCGGGCCGGTAATACAGAGATGTCCGGGAGCAGGGGTCCCGTGGGGGACGGTTTGTGAGTGGCTTCTGTGGGTAGCACCTGGAGAGCCGGTGCCCGGGCCCAGTCGTGCGGGGAGGGAGCGAGCCCTTCATGTGTCCTGTCCAACATGCGTCCCCCCCAGCTGAAGGTGGGGAGAGTCACCCATCTTCTTGGGGACTTTCCTCGTCGAGGGGGAAAAAGCGTGACAGGCCATCCGCGTTGGCGTGATCCTGGCCAGGGCGGTGCTCCACAGTGAAGTCCATCCCCTGCAGGGAGATGGACCATCGCAACAGCTTGGGATTCTCCCCCCGCATCTGCATTAACCATTGCAGGGGGCGATGATCTGTTTGCACCCGAAAGTGGGTACCGAAGAGGTAGGGCCGGAGCTTCTTGAGGGCCCACACTACTGCGAAGGCCTCCCTCTCGATGGTGCTCCAGCGCTGTTCCCGGTCCAGTAGGCGTCTGCTGATGAAGGCCACTGGTTGGTCGACTCCCTCGGGATTCAGTTGGGAGAGGACGGCCCCGATGCCATGGTCGGAGGCATCAGTCTGGACGATGAACTCTCGGCTGTAGTCGGGAGCCTGGAGCACAGGGGCGGTGCACATGGCGGCCTTCAGCTTCTCGAAGGCCGCTTGACAGTCAGGAGTCCAGTTGACTCTTTTCGGCTGGTTCTTGGATGTAAGTGCCGTGAGGGGCCCCACAATGCTGCCATAGTCCTTCACAAACCGCCGGTAGTATCCAGTGAGCCCCAAGAAGGCTCGGACCTCGGTTTGGGTGATGGGTGGTTGCCAGGACTGGATGGCAGCGATTTTGAGCTGGAGGGGGGCCACCAGACCGCTCCCCACTTGGTGTCCGAGGTAGGTCACGGACCCCTGGCCAATCTGGCATTTGCTGGCCTTGATTGTGAGGCCGGCCTGTTGGAGGGCCTGCAGGACCTCTCGGAGGTGGTTGAGGTGGTCTGACCAGTGGCGGCTGTACACTGCGATATCGTCCAGGTAGGCGGCGCTGAAGTCTTCGAGGCCCGCCAATACCTGGTTCACCAGTCGCTGGAAAGTGGCTGGGGCATTTTTCATGCCGAATGGCATCACTTTGAATGGGTAGTGGCCATCCGGGGTGGAGAAAGCGGATCGTTCTTGGGCCCTGGGGGTGAGGCCGATCTGCCAGTAGCCCGCTGTCAGGTCGAAGATGCTGAGGTAGCGGGCAGCCCCCATGCGGTCGATCAGCTCATCTGCTCGGGGAATGGGGTGAGCGTCGGTTCGGGTGACAGCGTTCAGACCCCGATAGTCAACACAGAATCGGAGCTCAGGGGTGGTGCCGGGGGCAGCAGCTTTGGGGACCAGTACGACTGGGCTGGCCCAGGGGCTGTCCGAGGGTTCGATGACTCCGAGGGTGAGCATCTTGGAGACTTCTTCTTGGATGCAGGCCCGTACCCGATCTGCACGCGGTACGCCCGATGTCTGATGGGGGGACTGTCCCCCGTGTCCACGTCGTGTAGGCACCAGGGGGTGACCCCTGGGGTGAGGGAAAAGAGAGCTGCAAACTGCAGCAGGAGCGCCCGACAGTCTTGGCGCTGCTCGGCGGTCAGGGCATCTGACAGCCGGACCCCGTCTACCGAATCATCCTTTTCACGTGTCCTCAGTAGGTCAGGGAGGGGCTCGGAGTCTTCTTCTGTCCCACTGTCTGTAGCCATCAATAGGCTGAGCTCCGAGCGCACAAAGTGAGGCGTGAGTCTGTTGGCGTGGAGGACCCGGAGGGGGTTCCGGGAAGATTCCATGTCGATGAGATAGGTGACGGGGCTCTTGCGCTCGACCACCTTGAAGGGCCCCGTCCACTTATCTTGCAGGGCACAAGGTTCGGTGGGGGACATCACCCATACTTGCTGGCCAGGTACGAACTCTATGGAGGAGGCGTTCTGATCGTACCATTTCTTCATGTCCTCCTGACTGGCTTCAAGATTGGCTTTGGCGATTTCTCGGAATCGCCTGGTCTGATTGCGGAGGGTCAGGAGGTACTTGTAGACGTCTGGAGGGGTTTTCAGGGGGGCCATCTCCCAACCTTCTTTGACTAGGCTGAGGGGCCCTCGAACAGGGTGCCCGTACAAGAGCTCGAAGGGGCTGAAGCCGAGGGACTTCTGAGGGACTTCTCGGTAGGCGAAGAGGAGGCACGGGAGAAGCACATCCCACTGGCGGCGGAGGGGCTCTTCTAACCCCATAATCATTCCCTTGAGGGTACGGTTGAACCGCTCAACCAGTCCGTTCCCCTGTGGGTGATAAGGGGTTGTGAATCGGTAGGTGACCCCGCACTGCTGCCAGAGGGATTTCATGTATTTCGAAATGAAGTTCGTGCCTCTGTCGCTGACGACTTCCCGGGGGAAGCCCACTCGGGAGAAGATCCCCATTAAGGCTCGGCCGACCACCGGTGTGGTTACAGTTCGAAGGGGGATGGCCTCGGGATAGCGGGTGGCATGGTCCACCAGTACCAGGATAAAACGATGTCCTTGTGCTGTTCGGGGGTCCAGGGGCCCTACAATGTCTATTCCCACTTTTTCAAACGGGGTGGTAACCACTGGAAAGGGCTGCAGGGGTGCCTTGAGTTTGCGGCCGCTCTTCCCGCTGGCCTGACAAGTGGGACAGGACCGGCAGTGGTTGAGCACGTCATTTCTCATTTTGGGCCAGTAGAAGTGGGTCACCAGGTGGTTGTAGGTTTTGTCCTGACCCAGGTGGCCGGCCAGGGGGACATCGTGGGCCAAGTTCAGCAGGAAGTCTCTAAAACGGAGGGGCACCACTAACACTCAACTGGCCCCCAACTCGGTGATTCTTTGTTCACTGTACAACAAATCATTGTCCCAATAGATCCAGTGGGCCCCGGCGGTATCTCCCGCGCTCTGGGCGAGGGCTTGTTGTCGTAGTCCCTCGAGGGAGGGACATGTCTTCTGTTCTTGACGGAATTGCTCCTGGGTGGGTCCCCCTTCTTGACGCCACTGAGCCAGGTCTGGGAGATCCTGGGGCTGAACGAGTTCTTCTTGGGTTTGTTCTGGGGGGTCGACAGTGTCGGCGTCCCCCACTGGAGCGATCGGGGGAGGAGGTGCTGGCCATTCGGGTTCTTCTGGTCGGGGGATGGTGCGGGCCGCCATGGACCGGGTGGTTACGCACGCCCAGTCCGGCAGGCCCAACATCCCCAGGTGTTCTCTTCTTTCTACGGCGGCCCATGGGGAACTCTCGAGATCGTTCCCCAGGAGACAGTCCACGGGGGCATCATCGCGGACCGTCACCTTCAGCATGCCAGATACTCCTCCCCACTCGAAGGGGACGCAGGCCATCCGACACATGCTCTCTGAATTGTCGGCTGATCGGACGGGGCAGAGAATGTTCGGTATTATTTGCTCGGGGGTCACCAGGTGACAGCGGACGGCCGTCACACTGGCCCCGGTGTCACGTAGGGCTTCGGCCTTGCGCCCATTGATGCTCACCCACTGACTATACTTTCTGGTGTTGGCGGGTAGAGGAGCCCGCGGGACCATGTCTCTTCCCCCCAGGCACGCCAGGACCATGGCGGCCGGCTCCCACTCTTGTTGCTCATGGTCGTACTCTTCCTGGTCCTCGGAGACTTGCTCTTCTCCGAGGGCGGCGGCCGCTACCTGGCGGGGCCTCGGAGTCTGGTTCTGTGGACAGTTCGGGTCACTGGCGTAGTGACCGACTCGCTGGCATCGGTGACACGTGACATTGGCTCTGAACCCCGGGCGCATCGGGGGGTTGCCCCTGTTGGCCGGGGGCGGGGTGCTGGTGGCGGGAGCGGCCGGGACGGTGTCTTTCCCCCGGCCCTGGCCTCCTCCTCGGGGGCGGTGATGGCCTTGGTTGTTCCTGTTCTGCTCGTTCGGGCCACCCCGGCCTACTCGGGTGCTCTCCCATCGGTCAGCCTCGGCGGTGAGCTGCCGTGGATCAGTCATTTTACTGTCGAGGAGGTGCTGCCTGAGCACGACAAAGCAGTTATTGGAGAGGTGCTCCCACACAACAAGGTTAAAAAGCTGCTCGTAGGTCATTACGTTGCTCCCCTTGATCCACCCCTCGAGGGCTCGGCTGAAATAGTTCACATATTCCACCCAAGTTGTACCCGGGATTCGGGTGCAGTCGCGGAACCTCTGGCGGTACATTTCGGGTGTCAGCCCATATCGAGTGAGGAGGGCGGCCTTCATGTGATCATAGGACGTCATTTGGTGATCCGGGAGCTGTAACAGGGCATCACGGCCTTCGTTGACGAACCTCCCCCATAGACCGGCTCCCCAGTCACTTCGATCGATCCGGTGAGAGGACATGGCGATCTCATAGGCCTTGAACCACTGCTGTATGTCGTCGTTTCGGTAGAACTCTCGGACGACATCTTTGGGAATGTGGAACTTTTGATTCTGAAGTTCCTGGGGTGCGTGGTCGCTCGGGCACCCCCAGGTCCTTGCCCTGCTTACGTAGTTCTATTTCGGCTAGTTTGCGCTCGTGTTCATATGCCAGTCTTTTTTCTTCAAGCTCTCTTTGTCTTTGTTTTTCCTCCCGCTCTTCTCGGAGCCGTAAGTGTTCTAGGTTCAGTTTTTGTTCCGCTAGTTTTAGTTCTCCATCCATTTTGAGCCGTGCCAACTCTAATTCATGCAGTCTGGTTTTCTCTCGCTCTTGGATCTCTTCCCGGGAGAGACCTGCTCTCCTTTCCTCGGAAGGAGCGGGGTCAGTTTCCGGGGCTTCGCTGTGTTGGTCCCGGGGACCAGCGGTGTTTACCTCTGCCCATGCTTCTAGGGCGTGTTTAAAGTCATCTTTTGTGCTCAGACCGGTGGTAGCAATGCCCAGTTCTATACAAAATTGTTTTAATTCTCGATGGTTATACTCCTCCAGCTTGTCCATTTGGAATTTCTCTGTAGACCCGCTCTCTTGGGCCGGCATTGTGGTTTAGTCGTGGGGTGAGTTGCTTTCTGTACGATTACGCGTTGGTTCGGATCGCGCCGCTGGCCACCAATGTTAGACGGGACCTGGAGGGTCGGCCGAGGACAAGGGGAGAGGTCTCCGGGGAGAGCCGTCTCCAGCGATCATACAGACAAGTAACTTCCCCCCCACAGAATAGGCACCACACAAGGATAAGATTTAACGTTCTTTATAAGTAATCTTGAAGTACGGTAGGATGGTACAAGGAGGTTTGGACTCAGGGGTCCCCTCGATTCTAGTCTCTTGGATGGGAAAGGGGTAGCGGGACAGTCTTATTACCAATCTGGTAGTTACGATGAGATGGTGGGTAGCTCTCAATCCTCGAGCTCTGCGTTCTTGAAGGGCGGGTTGCGGCAGCGCCAGCAGATCTTGGAGTGGTCGAAGGTGGCAACGGTCCGCGGCAGCGCCAGCAGGTCCCGACGAAGATGGTAGTTACAACGGGTCGCGGCAGCGCCAGCAGGTCCCAACGAAGATGGTAGTTACAACGGATCGCGGCAGCGCCAGCAGGTCCCAATGAAGATGGTAGTTACAACGGATCGCGGCAGCGCCAGCAGGTCCCAACGAAGACGGTAGATTGCAGAGGGCCGCGGCAGCGCCAGCGGCAGGACGACAGTTCACAAGGCAGGGCTGCAGCAGCGCCAGCAGTCCGTCAAGGATGAGTTCTTTCAGGTGTCTCTCGACTCCAGGATACAACTGCCTTCCTGCTCTGGAGCTGCCCCAGTTATAGGTCTGGCGCCCTTTGATGTCCGGACCCTCGCACTTGGAGGTCGGGAGGTCCGGGATGAGGGAGTCCAGACACCCAGCAGGGGGGTGGAGCCAGCGCCCGGGGAGGCTGGGGGCGATCGGAACCTGGCGGGGGAGAGCCATCGACACTTCTTCCTCCCATTGACCTGCCAAGTGGTCCGTTCACCTCCTGGGTGGATGGTGGTGCCGGGCTGTCGGGGCCTGGCCAGGCCTAGGGTTGGGGTCGAGCTGAGGCCACGCGGCCTCGTGGTACAGTGTCTAAGATGGTGGCCGGGCCGGGCAAGGGTGCTGACGGTGGCCCGGGCCGGTAATACAGAGATGTCCGGGAGCAGGGGTCCCGTGGGCGACGGTTTGTGAGTGGCTTCTGTGGGTAGCACCTGGAGAGCCGGTGCCCGGGCCCAGTCGTGCGGGGAGGGAGCGAGCCCTTCATGTGGCCTGTCCAACATGTGCCTTTTGAAATAGAAACAGAAAGCAAAAAATGTAAAATGAAAATACATCAGAAAAATGTCAATGCTGTGTAGAGTATCCCTAAATGTGTTTTTTTAACGAATGGAGTCACAACTGTTGCACTAAAACAAACATTGGCAAAACAAATAGGCCTGACCTTAACGGGTCAGTTTTGCCAATGCCTTTTTATTTTATCAATCTAATATTACCCCTGACCCTGCTGTAAAGGTAAGATAAAATAAATGGCTGCCAATGTAGTGTGATACAGGTGGACCTGCATGCATGCGACAACACAACAGCACTTTAGCCATGGTTTAGGTTAGTGACTTTGCATCAGGAGTTTTGTCATTTTTTCAAGGCCGATCCCACACAACCACATTGAGGAAAAAGTGGGTAATATCTAGAACGTACCCGTCCTCAGTGCATGGACTCGACTGCTTCAGCCTGCTTGTCATATAGTGTCCCTTAGATTCATAATGCACCCCCCACCCCCAAAAGCATGCACTTTGCACACACCTTGACAGCTTCATCAGTGCCAGTGCTGCTTAAGTGTGACATTTCTGCTGGAGAAAGTGAATACAAGCACTTCTGCCAGCTGGGCGACTGGCTGGCACTGGACGTTAGAAGCAGGGCTGCTGATGGCCACAAGAGGAAATCAAAGTGACTGACTGGATTTCCTCCCTCTGAAGAGGGTGAGGCGAAGGCCAAGATGACAGAGACAGTGCTTGCAGGGTCACTCTGCAGCTGCAGGGAATCAGATGGATTTCCTGGTTTCAAACTGGTTGGCCTCTGCCCTTTTGTAGGCCTCAAGTAAACTGCAGCATTCCAGTTTATTGTGGCCTGGGGCGTCTCATGGCCTGGGGTGTCTCAAGGCTTGGGATGTCTCCCCACCACCACCACCACCACCAGCACGCCAACTACCACATCCACCACCACCACGCCCACCACCAACATGTTCACCACCACGTCCACCACCAAAATGTCCACCAGTGTTAGAAATGGGATCTCTGGTTGGCTAAGGCTTGCGCCAAAGCCAGGCAGAGACCGCCACTCTAGTTAGGACAAGGGAGTTACACACCAAAGATAACCCCTGCTCACCCCCTTGGCAACGAGGCACGAGCAGTAAGGCTGATCCCAGAGGCCTTGTAAGTTAAGCATTTGCACACGCACCCCCCAGCAACAACATCCCAGGCCCCACACAAAAGGAACTCCACACAAGGTTATATCTAAACTAGCCTTTATATTCTCAAACCACCTTAGAATAGTAGCACATTATGTACACTGTGCCAACGGGCACTGGGCAAAATTTACAAGGGATATATACACAGGACAGAGCCACATGGACCACTGTCAGGAACAAGCACTTGGTAAAGAAATAGTACATTAGATAAATTGGTAAAAGTAAGATAGGCCCCTAAAATGTACAACCAGTAAACGCTAGTAAATCACCGTACTTTGCAATGCCTGCGCCATGAAATCCGTCATACACTGTATCACATCAGTCGAACTACATTGGACCCTTACCCCCTAAGTAAAACCTTACACTAGGGGCGGACATCACACAGGGAAGTATAATCTTCCTAACCCAAACCTAAACAGATAAAACAACCTCCTATGCATAAACCATATCTAGAGGTATCAGAACAGGGTGCGCAAACCATACGACTCACAGTACATTTCCTAACACCCCCAAAGCATTAGCACATAAATCACATTTAGCGCATAAATCACATTTAGCGCATAAATCACATTAGGCACATAAATCACATCAGGCACATAAACCACATTAGGGTCCATAAATCACATTAGGCACATAAACCACATTAGGCACATAAACCACATTAGGCACATAAACCACATTAGGGTCCATAAATCACATTAGGTACATAAACCACATTAGGGTCCATAAATCACATTAGGTACATAAATCACATTAGGTACATAAATCACATTAGGTACATAAATCACATTAGGGTCCATAAATCACATTAGGCACATAAATCACATTAGGGTCCATGTTGCGCCACTGCGCCAGAACCTAAACGTAGCAGCTGCCCACTATTTGCTGGGCGGCTGTGGACAAAACTGCAGCCGGGGCTCTCACTGGCCCTTTAGAACAACAATGCGCCAAACAGTGGGAGCCCTCTAGGCTCTAGGAATACATATTGCGCACATGTGAGCCCTCCAGGCTCTTCAAACAGCTGTGCCCCCAAAAGGTGGGAGCCCTCTAGGCTCTAAACAAATAGGGTGCATCTCGGGGAGCCCTTCTAGGCTCTTGAGGGATTAATGCGCCAAACGGTGGAGCCACACGTGTCTCAGTGACTACATAAACTGCCTCGGGAGCCATCTGGCTCCGGAAACATATGTGGCCTCGTTGGAGCCCTCGGGCTCGGGAAGTGACCAGTACAACGTGGAGGCGGCCCACTGCCATCTAGGGCCGCCCAATATGCCCCTGGCCATGGTGCAAACTGTTGGAGCGGCCCGCTGCCATCTGGGGCCGCTCATAATGCCGCCTACCTACTAGGCCCTAAAACCGGCACCACTACTTAGCCGGCCGCCCAGGGCCCCCCCTCCCAGCCCGTTCTCACTCACCGGCTTCTTGCGGGGGGGATCTCCCTCACCTGGCAGTGGCCAGGCTTCTCTTGGTTTGTGCTGCCTGTGACGGAGCAGCAGCGTTCCGCTGCCTCCTCTCTGTGTGGCGGTTCCAGCGGGGGTCGGCTGGGGGAGTCCTCTCCTCCTCTCGGGGACTCCTGCTCTCCGCTGGACCACCGGGGCTCCCAACAGCTCAATGGAGCCCGGGCAGCATGCGGCCATTTATCTCGGCCAGCTTCTTTACTCCCCCGAGGCTTTACGCGAGATCTCGAGTGGCTCGCGGGACTTCCTGTTCTCCAGCGGAAGTCCCGCCCGCTCCAGGCATCGGCTGCCTGACTTCCTTTTCACCCGCGGCTGCGGCGGTGATTTAGTTGCGGCAATAATGAGGGGTGGGCACCCACGAAGTACAAAATAATAGTAGAAACGGGGTGGGCACCCGTTAAGGCGCATTTAAAAAGGAGTGGCACCCGCAAAACAAATAAATAAGTTCAACGAGTGCAAATGAGGGGTAGGCTCCCTCCAATTTGGACGATAAAGTAGGGTGGGCTCCTGCTATTTAAAAATATTAAAACAAGGGCATAATGCAGGGGTGAACCTGCCAGATGGGCCAAGTTCAACAACCACCAACACCACGTCCACCATCACCACGTCCACCACATCCACCACCACCACCACCACGTCCACCACGAACACGTCCACCACCACCACGTCCACCACCATTACGTCCACCACCACGTCATCCACCACCACCACCACATCCACCATGTCCACAACCACCACGTCCACCACGTCCACCACCACCATGTCCACCACCATGTTCATCACCATCACGTCCACCACCATGTTCATCACCACCACGTCCACGACCATGTCTACCACCACCAACACGTCCACCTCCACCACCACCTGTGACAGGTAAAGTGTCACTGGAGGTCAAGGGTAATAGGAATGTCAACCCCAGCTGTACATGGGACATTTTAGGATACATTGGGTGCGAAAAGACCGGAATAGGGGCTAGAAGTATTACACGGACCCTAGCTACACTTTGAAGAGGTGCAATGTCATAGGGGCTCCTGTAAAAGCACTCGCAGCATCTCTACCTCACAGTGGCATACCTGCAAGAGCCACTCACTCAAAACAAGCATTGGCATAGCTAATAGGTCTCATCTTTGGGACCTTATAAGTGTTTAGCAATGCAACACTTGATGTTGTTTCACCAAGGAAATTGTTCTGGATAACTAAACACTTATAAGGTCCCAAAGACGAGACCTATTGGCTATGCCAATGCTTGTTTTTATTAACTGATGAGTCCTGAGGGGCAAGTGCGGCAACTTTCACTTTTGGCGTCCCGCGATCCTGAAGCCAAGGAGTGCTGCAATGCCCGTCGTCTGCTGGCTGGACTGGCCACCAGTAAATGCTCTTGTTACCTGGTTCACCTAAACTCTGCCTCTACTAGCTCCATACATACCTTCCATTTGATCAGTTCGCATTAAAAGTGAAGAAAACTATCTACGCCTGCAGCAGCAATCACAGCATGTTAATTACTGTTTACATGTTGTGATGACAGCTACAAGTTAAGAAAAAGTGTGATTTTCCCTTATTGTTCTTTTTAATAAATTGTGCTGTGTTGTGCTATCTATTTAATGACTGAAAAACATGGCATAATTGTTTCATTATTCACACAATGTTGTTAGGAAAACGTGTATAACCAAAGGTGTGGTTGTGCTCTGTTTTTCAGACACGTTTGCTTTTAACTTCTGCTCACGCCTGGCCTGTCCTCTGGCGGGGGCCCCTTAGCGCTAGTGATGCCCTGGTCATGCCCTACTTGATGCCCTGCCTGCTCTGTGTGACCAGCCGCCACTGGCTAGGTATCTCTTCTAGCACAGGGTGGATGCCCTGCTTGATGCCCTGACTGCTCTGTGTGACCAGCCGCCACTGGTTAGGTATATCTTCTAGCACAGGGTGGATGCCCTGCTCATGCCCTGCCTGCTCTGTGTGGCCAGCCGCCACTGGCTATGTATCTCTTCTAGCACAGGGTGGATGCCCTGCTCATGCCCTGCCTGCTCTGTGTGGCCAGCCGCCACTGGCTAGGTATCTCTTCTAGCACAGGGTGGATGCCCTGCTCATGCCCTGCCTGCTCTGTGTGACCAGCCGCCACTGGCTAGGTATCTCTTCTAGCACAGGGTGGATGCCCTGCCTGCTCTGTGTGGCCAGCCGCCACTGGCTAGGTATCTCTTCTAGCACAGGGTGGATGCCCTGCTCATGCCCTGCCTGCTCTGTGTGACCAGCCGCCACTGGCTAGGTATCTCTTCTAGCACAGGGTGGATGCCCTGCTCATGCCCTGCCTGCTCTGTGTGGCCAGCCGCCACTGGCTATGTATCTCTTCTAGCACAGGGTGGATGCCCTGCTCATGCCCTGCCTGCTCTGTGTGGCCAGCCGCCACTGGCTAGGTATCTCTTCTAGCACAGGGTGGATGCCCTGCTCATGCCCTGCCTGCTCTGTGTGGCCAGCCGCCACTGGCTAGGTATCTCTTCTAGCACAGGGTGGATGCCCTGCTCATGCCCTGCCTGCTCTGTGTGGCCAGCCGCCACTGGCTAGGTATCTCTTCTAGCACAGGGTGGGTGCCCTGCTCATGCCCTGCCTGCTCTGTGTGGCCAGCCGCCACTGGCTAGGTATCTCTTCTAGCACAGGGGGATGCCCTGCTCATGCCCTGCCTGCTCTGTGTGGCCAGCCGCCACTGGCTAGGTATCTCTTCTAGCACAGGGTGGATGCCCTGCCTGCTCTGTGTGGCCAGCCGCCACTGGCTAGGTATCTCTTCTAGCACAGGGTGGATGCCCTGCTCATGCCCTGCCTGCTCTCTGTGGCCAGCCGCCACTGGTAGGTATCTCTTCTAGCACAGGGTGGATGCCCTGCTCATGCCCTGCCTGCTCTGTGTGGCCAGCCGCCACTGGTTAGGTATCTCTTCTAGCACAGGGTGGATGCCCTGCTCATGCCCTGCCTGTTCTGTGTGACCAGCCGCCACTGGCTAGGTATCTCTTCTAGCACAGGGTGGATGCCCTGCTCATGCCCTGCCTGCTCTGTGTGGCCAGCCGCCACTGGTTAGGTATCTCTTCAAGCACAGGGTGGATGCCCTGCTCATGCCCTGCCTGCTCTGTGTGGCCAGCCGCCACTGGCTAGGTATCTCTTCTAGCACAGCGTGGATGCCCTGCTCATGCCCTGCCTGCTCTGTGTGGCCAGCCGCCACTGGTTAGGTATCTCTTCTAGCACAGGGTGGATGCCCTGCTCATGCCCTGCCTGTTCTGTGTGACCAGCCGCCACTGGCTAGGTATCTCTTCTAGCACAGGGTGGATGCCCTGCTC